>NC_071612.1:58798489-59075989 GCF_014839835.1 Dryobates pubescens
GTCCCTGGAGGTGTTCCAAGAGGGGATTGGATGTGGCACTTGGTGCCATAGTTTAGTAGTCATGATGTGTTGGGTGACAGGTTGGACTTGATGATCTTTGAGGTCTTTTCCAACCTTACTGATTCTATGATTTAATACCTGTACAGCTCAGGATGCTGCTCAGTGTGGTAGTTTTAGGCTGTACCTTTAAAATTTTCCACAGATCTTGAACAGAAAGTGGTAAAATGGAAGTAGATCACCACTGGGTGTAAAATGGAAACATCTCTCTTTGCAGCTGCATCAGAATAATGACCCTGGGACACACTGGGGGCACCAGCAGAAAGACAACACTAAACCCCACAGAAAGCTGCCTTGGGCAAGGTGTTCAGCTGGATTAGTGGAGTCTAAATGAGAAGGTGTAGCTGTTGAACAAGGGTGCAATGCTATCTGAGTAAGTCTGAAGAATGTGAAGCCATCATTCTTGGTCTGTAAGAGCATCATTAGCTAAATTAAGTGTTATTTGCCAGGGAGTCCTGAACTTGCAGGGTTGGGAACGGGGTGCTCATACATCATTAGATCAGCTCAGCTGCTAAGGCAGAGGAGTGCTGATGACAGACAGATTAAGAGCAGTGCACAATAGGATGTGTATCTGCATATGCAGAACTGTGACTTCAGGCAGGAGGCCAGACAAAAGTGTAACAGATACCAAACACCTCCACAGTTCTGAAGGAAAATAGTTCACTCTAAAGGTTTCCTGAAATAGCACAGTTTTTATCTAAGTCATGGATCTAAAGTCCACAGATTCCACACAGCTGAGGTTCCAAAATTACATCCAAAGCCATGGCTTAGTGTATTCTCCAAATCAGAGAATGGTAGGGGGTGGAAAGGAAAGGCACAAAAGGTTCACAGAGACCTTGCTACACCAGCTTCACAGACCCTTAAAAACCAGAAACCCAAACCACAACCCCAATGCTCTTAGCATGGATATTCACACATGAAATAAACAATCACACAGAAGCCCAGCACTATGGGGGTCAGAAGGGACCTCTGGAAATCATCCAGTCCAACCCCTCTGCTAAAGCAGGGCACCCACAGCAGCTTGCCCAGGATCACAACGGCCAGGGGGGGTTGGAATCTCTCCAGAGAAGGAGACTCCACAACCTCTCTGGGCAGCCTGCTCCAGGGCTCCAGCACCCTCATACATGAGAATTTTCTCTTCCTGTTCAGATGGAAATACCTAAAGGCACTGCCTTTCCCTGTCCCCCACTCCCATTTAGGAGGAAACATCACTGTCCAGTGCTCTCTGCACGTACCTACTCCTGTGACTCACTGCTGGAACTGGGACTCTTCAGCTTCTAAAGCCTCCTGGGACATATTAGCTGGAAAACACCTATTGCAATATGTCTTGAGGGACTCTAGTTTCTCTTACATCCATCCTATTCCTTGGTAAGTTGTTATGTTGCAGATATGTTTACATTTATCTCCCAAGTATCAAACTATAGGACAAAAGGATATGGCCTCAAGCTGTACCAGGGGAGGTTTAGGTTGGACATGAAGAACAATTTCTTCCCCAAAAGGGTTGTCAAGACCTGAACCAGGCTGGACAGGGTAGTGGTGGAATCCCCATCCCTGGAGAGGTTTCAAAGCCATGTAGATGTGCTGAGGGACATGGTTTAGTGGTGATTTCATGATTCTATGAAATAAGGTTAGATGACACAGAGGATGAACTTCATCTTATTGCCTAGGATTGTTATTTTAACAATGTTGTAAACAATATCTAAGAGATTAAGGAAAATGTCACACTTCAGATGCCATGCTCTAGCCTCACCTCATCTATTTGGGACCTAATTATGGCTCATATGAGCTATAATTGCACATGAGCCACAAGTCTCAGTGCTGATTTTCAGCGTGTTTATTACTAACAACTGTTCCAGGGAACATTCAGAATTATACAGCCTTGGAAAAAAAAACCAGAGAGATTACAAGAAGAGAAAGATTTCTGTCTTACAACTTTGATCACTAAAATGGAAGGACTGATTTGCAGATGATCCTACCTCTATTATTAGTAGCATATAACCACAGAATGGCTCAGCTTGGAAGGGACCTCAGAGGTCATCTATTCCAACATCCTGCCATGGGAAGGGACATCTCTCAGCCAGACTCAGCTCCTCCAGGGAGGAGGCATCTACAACCTCCCCAGGCAGCCTATTCCACAGTCTCACCACCTGCATACTGAAGAACTTCCTCAGCTCCAGTCTAACCCTGCTCTCCCTCAGCTTCAAATCATTCCCCCTTGTCCTGTCTCCAGACACCCTAATGGAAAGTCCCTCTGCAGCCTTCCTGCAGGATCCCTCCAGCTACTGGAAGGCAGCTCTAAGGTCACCCTGGAGTCTACTTTTCTCCAGGCTGAACACCCCCAGCTCCCTCAGCCTGTCCTCACAGCAGAGGTGCTCCAGCCCTTGGATCATCTTTGTGGTCCTCCTCTGGACTGAGCTCTCCAACAGCTCTGTGTCCTTCTTATGCTGGGGACAGCAGAACTGGACATAGTAATATGAATGGTTTGATACCAAAAATAAATCCCATCAGTGCCCAGCACAGTTCTCCCAGAGAGCCTGAGTGGGATGGCAAGAGGAAAGACAAATTGTTGAGCAGCAATTTGAATTCCAAATAAGGGTCAGAAGAAAAAAAAATCTTAGTTACCTAATACTATGCTTCCAAAAAGGCTGACTGACACAGAGTTCCATGGAAACAGGACCTTCAGGAAGAGCAGGCAGAAGATGTGCCAAGGCAGTGAGAGCCAAGCCTGCTGCTCTGAAGGAGGAGTGCAGGTGTTTCAAAGATCACTGTCACTGTTGTGTCCCTCACTGTTTTAATCACAGCCATCCAGCCTTTAGCACACCACACCGCCTTGGATGGTATCTCCAGGCCTTCCCCATCCCCAAATGGTTCTTACTCTTACCAGGGTTTAGTGGTTTAATTACCCCAGCAGGCATAAGCAATAGAAATGGGTAGCTTCAGATTAGATGCTAGGAAGAAGTTCTTCCCCCTGAGGGTGGTGAGAGACTGGCACAGGTTGCCCAGGCAGGTGCTGGAAGCCTCCTGCCTGGAGGTTTTTGCAGCCAGGCTGGATGTGGCTGTGAGCAACCTGCTGTAGTGTGAGGTGTCCCTGCCCATGGCAGGGGGGTTGGAACTGGCTGAGCCTTGAGGTCCCTTCCAACCCTGACAACTACATGAATGTAAGTGTCTGTCTGGGTATTAGAGCTTCTTCCCAGCTGCAAAGCAGGCTAAGGAGGACTGAGGGCACTGTGTGCTTTTCACAGAAATGGTGCTTGCAAACAGATGTCCACACATTAAAGTGCTGAGGAAAATTCTAGACAGGCAATAGTAGAAGTGAAAGCCTTAAGGTAAAGATAATTCTCCTGATATTGGGGAAAAAAATAACAATTGAACTTGAAGAAAATGAAGCTGAGAGGATTCCAAGGAGCTAAGATAAATTTAGTGACTTCTCAAAAATAAGTCAATTATTTTCACGCTGAACTATCATTTCTGCTCATTATAGTGCAGAGGCTACAGCAATTTAATGCCTATGATTATTACTGCCACCACCACTAACTTCTGGAGCCTTCTGGATGCAGGCAAGTGAGTGGTATAGATTCCATTTCCCAGATCATCAACAGAATCCCTAGAATCATAATCACAGAATGGTTTGGGTTGGAAGGGACCCTAAAGCTCATAGTTCCAACCCCCTGCCATGGGCAGGGACACCTCCCACCAGCCCAGGTTCAAGCTCCCATCCAACCTGGCCTCGAACACATCCAAGCTTGGAGCCTCCACAGCTTCTCTGGGCAACCTGTTCCAGTGTCTCAGCACCCTCATGGGGAACTGTTAACAACACTGGAATTACACAACCCTTTAAGATGATTTTTAAACATCAAGTAAGCAGAGTTCCTTTAAAAATAGCTGCACTATGAAATAAGCACATTAAAAATATAGTTACTCATTAAAGCTGGGAAGAAGAATCCAGCACAGGCTGACTTTTACATTCCAGGTCACATCTATGACATCTGCCTTACATAAGCTGAACACATTTGCTGTGCTGTTGGGTATTAGTTGTGCTACTTTTAAAAAAGCAAATTCAAAGCTTTGCAGTGGAAATCCTGTCCATGGCCCAGCTTTCCTTTCACCATGGGTTTGTTGGCATGCTTTGTTTTGGTTTGGGTTTTTGGTTTTTGTTTAAAAGGACATAGAACTTACTAGATAGATGGAAGAGACACCATAAGAAGAAACAGACGCCTCATTTACACACAGTGCAGCACATTTGGCACATTAGGGCTTAAGCCAAAGAGGTTGAATTATCCTTGGCTGATGTCTCAGCGTTCTGGAGTCTTTGTCACAGAATCACAGAAACATTCAGGTTGGAAAAGAGCCTCAGGATCACCCAGAACCCTACTCTGCAAGGGTTACCTCTAAACCAGGGCCCCAAGCACCACATCCAAACCACCTTTAAACACCTCCAGGGTTGGTGACTCAACCATCTCCCTGGGCAGCACATTCCAGTGCCCAACCACTCTCTCCATGAAAAAATGTTTCCTACTGTCCAGTCTAACCCTACCCAGTGGCAGCTTGAGGCCATTCCCTCTTGTTCTATCACTAATGACCTGTGAGAAGAGACCAGCACCAGCCTCTGCACAATCTCCTTTCAGGTAGTTGTAGAGAGCCATGAGGTGTCCTTTCAGCCTCCTCCTCTATTTCAAACTAACCATCCCCAGCTCTTTCAGTCCCTCTTCATAAAACTGATTCCCCAGGCCATTCACCAGCTTACATATTCTGTAAGGATGCCAGGTGGGGAACAGTTGGGGGAAGCTGGTTTTACCTCCTCCTTTTGCCAAAGGATTGACTGATAGAACACATTAAAAAAAGCTCTAGGAAGACCAAGCAAGCTGCACAGGCCAGACTCCCTGATTTTGTGACCTAAGTCAGACTGTTAAGTGTTACTCCTACAAAAAGTGTTCAGAACCTACCAAATGTCTTCAGGGGTGGATCTAGGTTGGATATCAGAAGAAGCATGGCCAGCACATACAGAGAGGGGATTCTGTCACTGTCCTCTGCTCTGGTAAGACCTCCCCTGGAATGCTACGTCCAGCTCTGGGGCCCTCAATACAGGAAGGACATGGAGCTGATGGAGCAGGTCCAGGGAAGAGCCACAGAAATGATCAGCAGCTTGGAGCAGCTTTGCCATGAGGAGCTGGGGGTGTTCAGCCTGGAGAAGAGAAGGCTCCAGGGAGACCTAATACCTTCCAGTACCTGAAGGGGGCTACAAGAAGGCTGCAGAGAGACTGTTTGCAAAGGCCTGCAATGATAGGACCAGGGGCAATGGCTTCAAACTAGAGCAGAGCAGATTTAGATTGGATGTCAGGAACAAGTTCTGCACCATGAGGGTGGTGGAACACTGCAACAGGTTGCCCAGGGAGGTGGTTGAGGCTCCATCCCTGGAGATATTCAAGGTGAAGCTGGACAGGGCTCAGGGCAACCTGATCTAGTTGGGGATGTCCCTGTTGACTGCAGGGGTGTTGTACTGGATGACCCTTGGAGGTCAAACCCTTCTGTGATTCTATGATCATGAAAAATGCTTTGCTGCAAGAGTGGTCAGGCATTGCAACAGGCTGGCCAGGGAGGTGGTGGAGTCACCATTCCTGAAGGTGTTCAAGAAGTGTGTGCCCACGGCATGTGGGGGCATGGTTTAGTGGCCACGGTGGTGTTGGGTTGATGGTTGGACTCAGTGATCTTAGATGCCTTTTCTAATGACTCTATAATTCTTTTGGTGAGAAATCCCAGAATCTGATCAGGGCAACACCAACACTGTACTACCCATTAACCTAGGTACCACCTAGGCACTACCAAATGAAATAATTCCTATTGCAGAGTATGTTGCTTTGGAATGGGAAGCCAAAGTTTTCAGCACACTCTCAGCAAGCTGGTGACATGCAGCCCATTCAGGCCACGCTGCAAAGTCAGGTTGAATGAGGCATGCTGGTAACAAGGAAGGGCTGCTGCTGCTGCAAATACTTGCCTGGGTAACCCAAATATCAGCCTGCTGCCACTTCTCTGCCCAAGAGACCATGGGGCAGTCTCCACAGAAGCTGCATGAGAGCACAGGCTCTTGTACAGGCTCTGACCCTGGAGATTCATGAACCACATTTATTTAGCACCATTCTCCTAAGCAAAATGAAAAGGTGGGGTGTGAAGAATTTGAATTTTATACAGTTTTGCACTTACTGAGGCTTGCAGGTGCAAATGTGAGCTGCATTTTCCCCTTGCCACTGCTCCCATGAACAGATGCTGGCTTGACCCCTCTAGGTATACCACTAATGAGCTACTGAGGGCTCTCCCTGTGCTAAAGCTGCCCAGAAACAGCCCAGATAATGAACAAATAAGTTAATAAATGCATGGCCAGACTCTGCAAAACTTTTTTTTTTTTTAAAGTGGAATCATTTGCACTCTCAAAAAGAAATTTTGCAAAATCTGATCTTCAGACTTTCCAGCTGCCAGCATTAAACACCCCACCCTAACCCTTCTGCAGGCAAAGCAAATGCTGCAACATTTGCAAAGGCAGAAGCAAACCAGTGGCTCAGGTGATGGGGTTCCTGCACTCAGCAGAAGGATTGTTAGTAAGAGCTTTATGTCCATGGAACTACAGGACATCCTTGGAGAGAAGAACAAAAACCTGCATGCACAGAAGGGTCTTGGTGGCTTGTGATACAGAGAGAATGCATCTCAGAAGCTGAGCAGTGAGGGGTGGAAAAGACCTCCAGGACTGGTGAGTCCAGACGATAACCCAGCACTGCCAGGGCGCCACTGTGGCCCTCAGCACCACATCTACACAGCTTTGAAACCACTCCTCCAGGGATGGGGACTCCAGCACTGCCCTGGGCAGCCTGTTCCAGTCCTTGACTTTTAAGGAAGAAATTGTTCATCAAGCCCAACTTAAACTTCCCTTGGTGCAACTTGAGGCCATTTCCTCTTATCCTGTTACTAGGGAGAAGAGACCAACACCCACCTGGCTCCAGCCACCTTTCAGGGAGCTGCAGAGAGCAATGAGGTCTTCCCTCAGCCTCCTTTTCTCCAGACTAAACCACCCCAGTTCCCTAAGCTGCTCCTCACTAGCCCTGTTCTCCAGCCCCTCAGTGTTCTTCCTGTGGTGAGGGCCCCAAACTGAAAGCCAACATTTGATGAAAAATTCCCAGGTTTTTCAGGCCAAACTCCCCCTTTGAACAGTGTCTGCAACTGCCACATTTTCAACTACAGACTGTGAGGAAAACATTTTGATATCCCAAGCACTGTATTGCACAGTGGAGGTCACAAAGACTCTTTGATTGAATCTGGACTGTGTGTTACAGTGTTCTGTGACCTTAAAACTCAGCACCATACCTGATGCTGCCCTCACCTTCTTCTTACAGCTGGTGTTTTGTACTGCGGTACTGCAATCCCACAGCTGAAAATCAATCAGAGGAGTTCTCTGTCCTTCAATGCTTTTAGAAGAATAAAGCTGGCAGAAAAATGAAATTGCTGTATCATGTTTTAAGCCTAAATTACATTCTATGTCCCTCAAGGTATTTCAGGGTAAATTAGCAATAATGTATTAAATAAATGTAGAAGGGTAGCAACTGCTCTCTGCTTCTTCAATATCTCAATTCAGGAACCTCTGCAGACAAAGAGGAAGGTAGGATCTCATATCTAAGAGGCCAAAAATAAATCAAACATATTCACAATTTGCTAGTAGGAAGGAATGTGGAAGCTACAGCCATGGTAATAACCTGTGTGAGGAGGCCCTGTGGAGAAGGACCTGGGAGTCAAGGTGGACAAGAAGTTCTCCACGGGACAGCAATGTGCCCTGGTGGCCAAGGCCAATGGGATCCTGGGGTCCATTAAGAAGAGTGTGGCCAGCAAATCCAGGGAGGTTCTCCTCCCCCTCTATTCTGGCCTGGTGAGGCCACACCTGGAATATTGCATCCAGTTCTGGGCTCCCCAGTTCAGGAGGGACAGGGATCTGCTGGAGAGAGTCCAAGGGAAGCTACCAGGATGACTGAGGTACTGGAGTACTGCCTGATGAGGAGAGGCTGAGAGCCCAGGGGCTGTTTAGTCTGGAGAGGAGAAGACTGAGAGGGGATCTGGTCAATGTCTATCAATAGCTGAGGGCTGGGGGTCAAGAAGGAAGGGACAGGGACAGCCTCTGCTCACTTGTGCCCTGGGATAGGACAAGGGGCAGTGGATGTAAAGTCCAGCACAGGAGGTTCCACCTCAACATGATGAGGAAGAACTTCTTCACTGTGAGGGTCCCAGAGCACTGGAGCAGGCTGCCCAGAGAGGTTGTGGAGTCTCCTTCTGTGGAGCCTTTGCAGCCCTGTCTGGATGTGGTCCTGTGTGACCTGTGCTGGATTCCATGGTCCTGCTCTAGCAGGAGCGTTGGACTCGAAGACCTCCAGAGGTCTCTTCCAACCCCTAACATCCTGTGAGCTTCACACACACACACAGATTATGAGTCTCAGCCTGTCATGGGGCATGCCCTAGCAAGGCAAAATGCCCAGAAGTAGCCAGCCATCAAAAAAAACAAAACCCAGCATCAGCAAACATCCCCCCAGAACACTCTAGCTGACCTTTAAACATCTCCAGTAGACCAATGTTTCTACAAGGCTATCAAAATAATCCTTCAATTCAGCTGCTTGTTTGGAATCAAACCTTGGCATTCCAAGGAGGATGTTTAGCCTTAAATGTTTGGGCACTTGCTGAGAATATTTCTTTGTTTGCTAATTTTATTCATTTTCCTCTCATGTGAGAAACAGTTGGCAGTGGGAATGAGCCAGCTGAGGTCAGGTGCTCGGGACAACATATTTCTTTTTCCTCCCTCAGAGATAAGTCTTGGGCTAGAATTGAAAGTTATTTATTGTTATTGGTAATCTCAAGGCAGCAGGAAATAAAACATCAACCCAGCAAAAGAATGAAACCACAAATTACCAGCAGGACCTTGCCAGGAGCTTCAAACCCAGCAATGACTAGCAAGGGACAACGACAGAACTGTGAACAGAAACTTCTGTGGAGGGAATAATGTCCACAGAGTCCAAGTAGCCTACACAGACTGGAGGGGGTTTGCAGCTGGAAGGTAATGAGGTTTGATACATACCCACCAGCAACAGCAGAGGCAGCATTAGTTAGGGGAGTATCTAGTCACAGAACTGCAGAACCATGGAATTGTTTCAGCTAGAAAAGCCCTCTAAGTCCAAAAGAAAAGCCCTCAAGTCCAAACATCAACCCAACACCACCATGGCCACTAAATCCCAACTGCATGGCCATACCTCCAGGGATGGTGATGTCACAACCTCCCTGGGCAGCCTGTTCCAATTCCTGACCACTCTTGCAGCAAAGAAGTTGTTCCTGATCTCCAAACTAAACCTCCCCTGGCACAATTTCAGGCCATTTCCTCTCCTCTTATCACCTGATAGTAATGAGAAGAGACAGCACCCACCTTGCTCCAACCTCCTTTCAGGGAGTTGTAGAGACCCATGAGGTCTCCCCTAAGCCCCCTTTTCTCCAGACTAAACAACCCCAGTTCCCTCAGCTGCTCCTCACCAAGCCTGTGACAGGACAAGAGGCAGTGGGCACAAACTGGAACCCAGGAGGTTCCATCTGTACAGGAGGAGAAACTTCTCTGGTGTGAGGGTGCTGGAGCCCTGGAGCAGGCTGCCCAGAGAGGTTGTAGAGTCTTCTTCTCTGGAGAGATTCTGAACCCCCTGACCATTGTGATTCTGGGCAAGCTGCTGTGGGTGCCCTGCTTTAGCAGGGGGATTGGACTGGATGATCCAGGGAGGTGGTGGAGTCACCATCCCTGGAGGTGTTCAAGAGGGAATTGGATGTGGCACTTGGTGCCGTGCTTTAGTGGTCATGAGGTCTTGGGTGACAGGTTGACTTGATGATCTTTGAGGTCTTTTCTAACCTTATTGATTCTATGATTCCATGATCCCCAGGGGTCCCTTCCAACCCACACCATTATGTGATTCTGCACCACCACTGACAAGCCTGTCCCTATCCACTTGCTCCCCACCCTTTAGCTCTTGCTGAGTATTGATCAGATCCCCTCTGGGGCTGCTTTTCTCCAGGCTCAACAGCCCCAGGGCTTTCAGCCTTTCCTCATAAGAGAGATGTTCTATTTCCTTAATCATCTTTGTAGCCACTGCTGAATTCTCTCCAATAGTTCCCTGTCTCTCTTGAACTGGGGAGCCCAGAACTGGACCCAGTAGTCTAGATGTATTCTCAGCAGAGGAGAGGAGGAGAGGGAAGAGGAGGAGAGGAGAGAGGAGGAACCTCCCTTGACCTGCTGATCACACTTCTCTTAATGTATCCCAGGAGACCACTGACCTTCTTGGCTATGAGGACACGTTGCTGGCTCATGGGGAACTTCCTGTCCCCCACTTCCAGGTCCTTCTCCATGGAGCTGCTTTCCATCAGGTCAGCCCTCACCTGTGCTGGTGCAGTTCCATTAAGGGCAGGCTAATTGGCTTTTAGAGAAAAATAAACCTTAGAATCAGTAAAAGAAGTTCATAAATTAGCAGTTTTCATCAGTAATTTGTTAACCATGTGAAATGAGCTCTGCCTGTCCAATGGAATCCTGCCTTATTAGCATCATTTTGTGAGGAGCAATTTGGCATCTCGGTACGTTCTGAAAAATAACTCTTTTAGTGCCTCCTCTATTTATGACTCACCCACAACAACATAAGTGACTCATGCTGTCAAATTACAAATGATCACATCAGAAAATGAGATTTTTTTTCCCCCTTCCTTTGGGTTAAAATACGCTAATTGTCACTATTTGGTTACCAAGGGCAGTTTCTTGCTGCTTAGCAGATTCTCAGAATTCTCCGTTCTAAGTAAAGCACAAGCCAGGAAAGACAAAAGCTTCTCCCACCTCTTGTCTCTTTCAAAGATGAATAATCTGATCCACAGCAACTATTTAAACCCAGTTCCTGAGCTTTAGAGGTTATTTATCAGGAAACTCTCATTCTGCTGTCAGGTTTTCCCTCGACAATTCTGCTTTTCTTGGGTTAAGAATTGGTCACTGTGAGATAGCAACATGTGTTGGCCTCACATGCATTCACAGAATCACAGAATGGTCCAGGCTGGAAGGGACCTCCAAAGCTCATCCAGTCCAACCCCTCTGCACTCAGCAGGGACATCCCCAACTAGATCAGGTTGCCCTGAGCCCTGTCCAGCCTCACCTTGAGTATCTCCAGGGATGGGGCCACAACCACCTCCCTGGGCAACCTATTCCAGTGTTCCACCACCCTCATGGTGCAGAACTTGTTCCTGATATCCAAACCAAATCTGCTCTTCTCCAGCTGTGGATATCCTCTCCCTGGAGGTGTTCAAGGCCAGGTTGGATGAGGCATTGAGCAATCTGGGCTAGTGGGAGGTGTCTCTGCCCATGGCAGGATGTCAGAACTAAATCTTTAAAAGTCTCTTCTAACCCAAACCATTCTGTGACTCTATTGAGGGGTCCTGAAATCTGTTATGGTGTGCAAATGAGCAGCCATGCAGGTTGGGTTTGGATATGAGCTGGTAGCAAACCAAGCCCTGGGAAAGGCCTGGCTTCACCTGCTCAGTTCAGGGAGCTTCCTCAGACAGCAGACATCCTATTGCTAATGAACCTCAGCCTGTTTGTATTTTCCAAAGGACAAACTGAGCTGCTATTCTCCCTTCTCTTGGAAACTCTTAGAGGTCAGGAGCTAATCTCAGGTGCCCAGCTCCAGCTCCACTAAGAATTATCCAGCATTCAGCTTGCACAAGGCCAAATTCCTTTGTAGTTGTGGAGTGTCTGTAAGTTTGCAGCTAAAATTTAATGCAAACTTTTTCCTTGTCTTTGTTCCTTCCTTTTCCTACTCTGAGAAATATCCTGACATTAGCTTTAGTTTGCCAGCACTGCTGTTGGTGCAGGTTGTAGCAGGTGAGTATTACACTACACAGCCATGTACTCAAAGACCAACTCCAAACCATAGTGGAACCCCTGCTGTGTTGCAAACACAATCAATTTCTGACTGTAACAACACAAGCCCCTCAAATTAATTAGAAAAAAACCAACCTCTTAAGGTCCCTTCCAACCCAACCCATTCTATAATAGACTTATTTATGCTTGTTGAACTTCATGAGGGCAAAGACAAACCTCATGAAGTTCAACAAGGATAAGTGTAAGAGTCCTGCATCTGGGGAGGAACAACCCCCTGCACCAGGAGAGGTGAGGGGTGAACTGCTGGAGAGTAGCTCTGCAGAGCAGGACCTGGCAGTGCTGGTTAGTAATAAGTTATCCATGGGACAGCAATGTGCCCTGGTGGTCAAAAAAGCCAATGGTATACTTGGGTGCATTAAGAAGAGTGTGGGCAGCTGGCCAGGCGAGGTTCTCCTCTCCCTCTTCTTAGTCCTACCTAGACCACATCTGGAATACTGTGTACAGTTCTGGACTCCACAGTTCAAGAGGGATATAAAACTACTGAAGAGAGTCCAGTGGAGAGCTACAAGGATGATGAAGGGACTGAAGCATCTCTCTTAGGAGGAAAGACTGAGAGACCTGGGGCTGTTTAGTCTGGAGAAGAACAGCCTGAGACAGGATCTGATCAGTGTCTACAAATATCTGAAGGGTGGCTGTCAGGAGGATGAAGCCAGGCTCTTTGCATTGATACCCAGTGATAGGATGATGGGCAATAGATGTAAACTCAATCACAGGAAACTCTATCTCAACATGAGAGAAAACTTTTTCACTGTGAGGGTGTTGGACCCCTCAAGCAGGTTGCCCAGAGAGGTTGTGGAGCCTCCTTCTCTAGAGACCTTCAAAACCCACCTGGATGTGTTCCTGTGTGAACTGCCCTAGGTGATCCTGCCTTACAGGGGGGCTGGACTCAATGATCTCTGGAGTCCCTTCCAAACCCCAGCATTCTAGATTCTGTGATTCCTTGCTATGTACAGAAGTAGGAGGTGCAAGAGAGTCCTTTGGAGTAAGCAGAATGGAAACAGCACTTGAAAACATCATGTAGCAGCTGAGACATGGGACGTCAGAAAAACCTGAAGGATTGAATGAATGACATGTAGACAATGTCTGCTCCACGGAAAACAGCAACTGCATCAGTCTGCTCAGCAGTTAGTGCAGAGCAGCTCTCAGAGAACTGCAATGGAGACAGCACCAGAGCCATGGTGCTGAGTACACAGAGCCACGGTGCTGTGCTGATTTGTGAGGACCTTACCCATTGCAAGAATTAGTTTATTAATGCAGAAAGCTCTGAAGCAGGCCCTGTGCAGTGGCAAACACAGTACCTGTGACAAAAATAGCTCTGAGGATAGAAAGGACAAGTGGCATGAGGGAAAATATCCAGACAGGCCCATCCCTGGAACTTTCTAAGGCCAGGCTGGATGTGGCTCTGAGGAACCTGATCTGGTGTGAGGTGTCCCTGCCCACAGCAGAGGGGTTAGAACTGGATGATCTTTGAGGGTACTTCCAGCCCTAACAATTGTGTGATTCTAAATGGGTTCCTGCTGGTAAGTTCACAGCTCAGATATAACCATGAGGGTGGTGAGACACTGGCACAGGTTGCCCAGGGAGGTGGTGGGAACCTCATCCCTGAAAGATTTTAAGGCCAACCTGGATGTGGCTCTGGGCAACCTGATCTAGTGTGAGGTGTCCCTGCCTATGGCAGGAAGTTGGAACTAGATGATCCTTGGGGTCCCTTCCAACCCTGACAACTCTGTGATTCTGTGATGATGATAAACACGAAGCAAGGAGGAAAATGAGTTTCACATTCTTGCTTTCATTTTACAAGCTTCAAGAGAAGAACCTGAGGATTGGTATCAGCAAATATTCTGCCTAATACACACAGAGAATGTGCCTCATGGAAGTCAGCAGCTGAAAAAGTGCACCCAGATTCATTCAAACTAAAAACCAAGCCCAAGTTTTTGATCTCTGACAATAAACCAAAAACATATGGAAGATTTAAAGCCACCTGAATACCTTAAGCCTGGAAACCATTACTTGCTAAATGCCTTTTTTTTTTTTTGCAGCTTAAAAGTTGATGCATTTCTGATGAGAGGGAAGTAGAGGGCCTGTGTTGTGGAGATCAGACTGGATTTTAAAGCCAGCTATAACCTAAAGCTTGTAAGTGAGACAAGGAAGAAAGAGCTGCAAAGGGGTAGTTTTAATCATATCACCAACACTATACTGGCTAACATAGGTACATTAAGCTGAAGAGAGCTTCCAGCTGCCTCAGCATGAGCACTGAAAAGCAGAGGAACTCCTCCAAGAACACATACCTTGCCAGTTGACCAAACACCATCTCCAGGGCTCCTCCAAACAGAGCTCCTGCACCAGGGTGTTCTGTTGCAATCCCAGGGGAAGGTTGAGGCACAGCAGAACGTGGGTGCAAGCAGCCCATTACACCCTCACACAGCCAGGAAAGGCGCTGAAGTTTCAAAGTCTTTCTTAACTAGGTAGCTGCAGGTAGCTCCTCTGCTCAGACCCCACCTCCAATACTGCATCCAGTTCTGGTGGCCCTAGCACAAGAAGGACACAGAGCTATTAGAGTGAGTCCACAAGAGGGCTACAAATATGATCCAAGGGCTGGGGAGGGAGTTGAGGTGGTTCAGCCTGGAGTGGAGAAGACTCTGGGTGACCTCAGAGCTGCCTTCCAATAGCTGAAGTGATCCTACAAGAAGGCTGCAGAGGGACTTTCCATGAATGTGTCCAGAGACAGGACAAGGGGGAATGGTTTGAAGCTGAGGGAGAGCAGAGGCAGACTAGAGCTGAGGAAGTTCTTCAGTATGAGGGTGGTCAGACTCTGGAATAGGTTGCCCAGGAAAATTGTGGATGCTTTCTTCCTGGGGGTGTTCAAGGCCAGGCTGGACAAGGCCTTGAGCAGCTGAGTCTGCTTGAGAGGTGTCCTGCCCATGGCAGGGAGGTTGGAGTAGATGATCTCTGAGGCAGACATGCTCTACCACACAGCCCTCCTGCCTCTGCGGGAGTGAGCTGACTGGTGCCCACCAGCTGCAACTGCAGGGTACTCAGCAGTGTCCTGCAGAGGCAAGCCAGCAACCTGCTCCCAGGGACAGGGGTGTCCAAGCAGGTACTCACCAAGAGCTTATTCAGTCACAGACAGAATTCTCCATGTGCTACACCAATGACTACTCGTGTAACCTGCACACTCAGTGTTCCAGCCAACACCTAAGCTCCTAAGGGTTGTAAGACCTATGGGTGACTGCCGACAGCTGCCTGTTGCACTGAAGGCATCCTGCACTCCTGTGCTGGTACTGCTTCCTCCAAACAACACAAAGCACAGCTGGACCCCCAAGATCTGCTTTTTTAAAATGACATTTTCCCTACAGACTGCTCCCAAGGCATTCCTTCATGAACCCTGTTTGTGCTTGGCCTGGCACAAGCACAAGGGAAGGCCAGAGTGTTCTGCTAAATGTGCACACATGCATCTTTATTTGTCAGATCCACAGAGAGCTCTGGCTTGGAAGGAACCTTGAAGATCATCTAGTTCCAACCCCCTGCCATGGGCGGGGACACCTCCCACCAGCCCAGGTTGCTCAAGGCCTCATCCAACCGGGCCTTGAACACCTCCAGGGAGAGGACACGCACAACCTCCCTGGCAACCTGTTTAGGTATTTCCCCACCCTCACTGGAAAGAATTTCTTCCTCATCTCCAGTGTCAGTCTCCCCTCTTCCAGCTCAAAGCCATTGTCCCTCATCCTGTCAGTCCCAGCCCTTGTCAAAAGTCCCTCCCCAGCTCTCCTGGAGCCCCTTCAGGTCCTGGAAGGCTGCTCTAAGGTCTCCCTGGAGCCTTCTCCAGGCTGAACAGCCCCAGCTTCCTCAGCCTGTCCCCACAGGGGATGATCTTTTCCAGTTTAAACAATTCAGTGATTCTATGACTAAGGTGGGAAATGCCCTCTAAGATCAGAGTCCAGACATCAACCTAACACCACCATGGCCACTAAACCATGTCCCCAAGTGCCATGTTCACACTTCTTGAACACCTCCAGGGATGGTGACTCCACCACCTCCCTGGGCAGCTTTTTCCAATCCCTGACCACTCTTGCAGCGAAGCAGTTTTTCCTCATCTCCAACCTAAACCTCCCCTGGCACAATTTCAGGCCATTTCTTCCCCTTCTATCACCTGAGACTAGGGAGAAAAATTATTCCATGATCATGTAGAGGCATGCACTTAGACATCCACAGAGGATGTCTGTTGATGACTGACATATGAATGACCTTATGAATGCACATATCAGCAACCAGACAGGGAAGAGACTCACACTTCACCTTGAAGTAATAGTCTTAAAGAATCATGCCCTTATCTTAAAGTAAAAGAGGCTAGAGTAACACCAGCAAAGCTCAAACATCTTCAAAGAAAGAAGAAAAGTCAACAAACTGGGAAAGCTTTCTCCTTAAACACCACACAGTAATCCTGACTCCTAACCAGAAGGGACTCTTAAAATGTTGGCTCAGTATTTTACTCGTTATCTGCCTTTATTTTTTTAAGGGGAGATAATGATTATGCTGTGTTGGGGATGTCACATTAGAGTAGATTGGATTGAAGTCTTAATATTCACCTAGGCTGGCTAACCTAATTAAATTATTCCCTGTGACACAGCTGTTAAACAGCTGTTGAGGGGCAGGAATTTTGTGGCTGCAGCAAATAAGCTAGAGCAGAAAACAGCCTCTTTATGCCTTACCCAGCAGAGGTACCGCCCGTGCCTTGTGGGGCTGCAGGGCTCAGCTCTTCTGGGAGGATCACAGAATGGTAAAGGGTTGGAAGGGACCTCTGGAGATAATCAAGTCAGATGCCCCTGCCAAGGCAGGGTCACCTAGAGAACATGTCCAGGTGGGGCTGGAATCTCTCCAGAGATGGAGACTCCACAACCTCTCTGGGCAGCCTGCTCCAGGGCTCCAGTAGCCTTAAAGAAGTTCCTCTTCATCTTTAGAGGGAACTTACGTTCAAGTTTGTGCCCATTACCTCTTGTCCTGTCACTGGGCATCAGTGCCAAAAAACTGGTCTAATCCTCCTGATACCAACCCCCTAAGTATTGATCAGCACTAGCTGAGATCCTCCCTCAGGCTGCTCTTCTCCAGACTAAACAGGGCTACCAGGGTGATTAGGGGACTGGAGCACTGCCTGATGAGGAGAGGCTGAAGGACCTGGGGCTTTTTAGTCTGGAAAACAGAAGACTTAGAGGGGATTTAATAAATGTTTATAAATATCAGAGAGCTGGGTGTCAGGAGGTAGGGGACAGGCTCTTCTCACTTGCTCCTTGTGACAGGACAAGGAGCAATGGATGTAAGCTGCAGCACAGGAGGTTCCACTGCAACACAAGGGGGAACTTCTTTACTGTAAGGGTCCCAGGGCACTGGAACAGGCTGCCCAGAGAGGTTGTGGAGTCTCCTTCTCTGGGGACTTTCGACGCTGTCTGGATGTGTTCCTCTGTGACCTGGTCCATGGTCCTGCTCTGGCAGGGGGGTTGGACTTGATGATCTCTTTGGGGCCCTTCCAACCCCTGACATCCTGTGAGCCTGCAAACAGCCCCAATTCTCTCAGCCTTTCCTCCTCATGGAGCTGTTCCAGTGCCCTCAGCATCTTTGTAGTCCTTTGCTGTAGCAAGTCCCTGTCCTTCTAGAACCGGGGAGCCCAGAACTGGACACAGGACTGCAGATGTGGCCTCACAGATATCCTGCCATATCTGGAGCCTGTTTCAACAAAGCCTCTGTTCACACTGATGAAAGACACCACTTACTCCTCAACACCCACCAGATCACAAAAACTGCAGGAGGGAACTGTCCACCTTATAACCAACCATGTGTTCACCAGAACTTTGTGCCCACTGCTGCAAGGAAGCATCCTCCAATGAACAGTGATCTGCTGATGGCTACCTAACCTAAGCCCCTTTCTCAAAACCCATGAGAGGTTGCCCTTGATTTGCATTCAACAGTTGTGTCCCAGAGAGGAGCAGCAGAACCCAGGCTGACTCAAACTAGCAGACAAAGGTCTTTCAGAAACAGCTCTAATGATTAGAATCATAGAATCAACCAGGTTGGAAAAGACCTCAAAGATCAAGTCCAAACTATTACCTAATACCTAACACCTCCTGACAACTCATCCATGGCTTCAAGTGCCACATCCAATTCCCTCTTGAACACCTCCAGGGGCAGTGACTCCACCACCTCCCTGGGCAACACATTCCAATGGTCAATTATTCTTTCTGGGAAGAACTTTCTCCCCACCTCGAGCCTAAACTTCACCTGGCACAGCTTGAGACTGTGTCCTCTTGTTCTGCTGCTGGTTGCCTGGGAGAAGAGACCAACCCCCACCTGGCTACAACCTCCTTTCAGGTAGCTGTAGAGAGCAATAATGTCTCCCCTGAGCCTCATCTTCTCCAGACTAAACAATATAATACAGTTATTGATGTGCAGCATAGGAAAATCCATATAAATTTAGTTCTGCAGTAACTAATGATCTAGATTGTGAACAGCTTTCAAAGTTTACTTTTTCTTTATACTATAATGATAAAATACTGCTTGCTTGCTTTTTTTTTCCTGCCCACGTAAAACTGGAAATCAGTCAGTGGATACCTGTGTCACTCACACTCTGTATCATAGAATCATAGAATCAATGAGGTTGGAAAAGACCTCAGAGGTCATCAAAGTCCAACCTGTCACCCAACACCTTTGGGAATGCGTCACATTGGCCATGGCCTGGGTTCCGAAGGTAAAAGATCAGTTTTTAACTATCAGTTGGGGCCCTTGGGGCTGTAAGCCCCCTCGACTAGACTGACCCAGAGGAACTGTAGGGGAAAGTAGTTGTAAACATTGAGTTCTTAATGTTACCCTACCACATAATCCCAGATGGTCTTTTGGAAAAACCTGGGGATTTCAGTATTGGGAACCTGGAAAGGATAGAGGAGGAATGATTCTTATCAAAAGGGAAATACCTGGTGACTCTAAAGGAATAGGGCCTAATAAAATATTAACAGGAAAATTAGATAAAGGAGAAAAGTCAAAAGTAAATTTGACCACAACCAACAAAAGTTTTAACACCACCCCAGTGTGACCATTTGAGGCTGTGCCTTTAAGAAGGGGACAGTGTTGGAATACTCTGGCTGAATGTTTTGGTATCAAAATGAAAACATCCATATTCTAAATGAATTTCATTGGTAGATTGGTAGAATGCAGCTTTAAGTTTTAGTCCAGTGGGAATTTTTCTGAGTTCCAGCCTGTTCTGCCCTTCCAGCTTGTTCTGCCCTTCGAGCCTGTGTGCTTCTGAGCAAAACTAGCCGAAATGACCTTGACATAAGCAAAACTAATCCCTGCATGTGCTGAGCCATTCCAGCCCTGTCTGGATGTATTCCTGTGTGACCTGTGCTGGATTCTGTGCTCCTGCCCTGGCAGGGGGGTTGGACTGGAAGATCTCCAGAGGTCCCTTCCAACCCCTAACATCCCCTGATCCTGTGAGCTGCTAAGAACAGCTGAAGACATTCCCAGACAATTGTCTTTAGCCTGTTCTTTACTTTCACAGTCTCAAAATGCTGAACTCTTCACAACATATAAAGGCATGCTCCAAAGAAAAACAGAACAAACCCTTGCCTTTCAGACACTGTAGCCCTGGAATATTTATCCCAAGTTCAACAGAGTACACTGGGCTGACCCAAAAGGGAAGGTGAAGTTGCAATGCACACTTGTGTTCAAGTCTTCTGCTCACAGTGAACAGCCCACACAGAGCCAGACTGCTCTGGGTAGGAAGAGACCTGTAAAGCTCATCCAGTCCAAATCCTTGCAGTCAGCAGGGACATCTGCAACTAGAGCAGGTTGCTCAGAGCCCCAAACAACCTGACCTGGAACGGTTCCAGGGAGGAGGCAGCTCCCACCTCTCTGGGCAGCCTGGGCCAGGGGCTCATCACACTCTCTAAAGTATTTCTTCCTTCTCTTGTGTCAATGATAATGTTAGCTGCCAGCTCAGGTTTTAAGCACACCAAAGCTGATGACCTCATGAACATCAGTGGAAGTTAGAGGTTTCTTCTGGCTTACAAAGTCTGGAGGTAAACTTACGCTTGAGTGGTGCTCTGCTTCTGTCAGACAAGTACATGAGGGTCACCGGGATGGCAATGGACTGGTCAGTGATGGGGCTGGAGACAGTCAAGGTGGTGGATAAGGACTGCTGCCTGGAGACTCCTGGGTCAGACAGACTAACAGTGTAGACTGCGTAACTGGGCAGCCCAGAGGACTTCTCCTTCTCAAGCACCTTCACTGCTGGTGACCCACATTTCACCTGCCAAGGGACAGAAACCAACTTGAAACAGCACAGCACTGGCCCACTGCCCACAGAGACACACAGCAACTCACCCCGCAGGAGGAGCTGGCCTTGGTTGTACCTTTACAGGACAGCACTTCCCCCTGTTTGTTGCCACTGGTTTCTGTGGCTCAGGGCTAACCCCACAGCAGCAAAACTCAAAGCAACCCTCACCAGGCCACTGGGAAGCAAACAGGGAAGTGGGCAAGATCCTGCCTGTGCTGCTGGGAATCAGGCAGATTTTGTGCCTCCCTGCCTGTCAGCTGGTTAACACATTCCAGCTAGTGGCCCAGGGAGCCTGGCACATTCCCACTACCCCAAAACAGCAGCAAAAACTGAGGAGGGATCTCCAGGCCGTCTCAGGAGCCCTGCTGGCATGGTTGAGGTGACCTAGAGAAAGCTGTGTGTGACAGCTCAAAAGGCTTTCAGCTGGGATGTGATACTTTCCAGCAACACACTCACCTCCAGGGTATCCAGAATTTCAGTGGCACCAAAGATTTTCACCTCAGAGCTTGGGTGAAGGTTACTGAGCAGCATTTCTGTTTGGTCAACATAGAAGCCAGGGTTGAATGGCACCTCAGTGCTGACCTCCTCCCCGGAGAAGTGGCTGCCTTGCATGGAAACTGTGACTCTGAGGGAGGTTTTGCTCATGCTGAGCTGCTTCAGCTGCCTGTCAGTGAGCCTGTGCATTGTGATGGAGCAGGTGTAATGGCCTACAGAAACAAAAGCAGTGTGACTGTTAATGGCTCCTCTTTAAGGCTTTCTCCCCAGGCAGCTCTCCCAAGCTGTCTGAAACGTTGTCATGGGTTAAATTGGCTTTTAGAAGAACCTTCTTCCCTGAAAGGGTTCTCAAAGACTGGAGCAGGCTGCCCAGGGTAGTGGCTGAATCACCATCCCTCGAGGTGTTTCAATAAGGCAAAGATGCGTGCTGAGGGCCATGGTTTAGCCCCAGCCATGGTAGAGAAACATTGGACTGGATGATCCTAAAGGGCTTTTCCAACCAAAACAGTTCTATGGCTCTGCAGCACTGCAGACTGATAAAATAGAAACTCAGTGATGTCAGAAAAGAGAGAAAAGGTGACTGCAAGATCAAAAGCAGTGAAGGAACAAACTATTCCCTGAGAACACTAAGGCTTCTATAGACTTGTGTCCTTTGGCCTCTAACATACCACAGAATCACAGAATGGTCGGGGTTGGAAGGGAAAGCCAGAGATCATCAAGTCCAACCCTGCTGCCAAGGGAGGTTCACCCAGAGGAACATGTCCAGGGGTGTTTGGAATCTCTCCAGAGATGGAGACTCAACCACCTCTCTGGGCAGCCTGCTCCAGGGCTCCAGTGGCCTTAGATTAAAGAAGTTCCTCCTTGTGTTTAGATGAACTTCTGATGTTCAAGTTTGTGCCCACTGCCTCTCGTCCTGTCACTGGGTGCCACTGCCAAAGCCCGGTCACACCCTCCTGACACCAGCCCTTGAAGTATTGATCAGCACTGATGAGATCCTCCCTCAGGCTGCTCTTCTCCAAACTAAACAGCCCCACTTCTCTCACAGCCTTTCCTCCTCACAGAGCAGTTCCAGTGCCCTCTGCATCTTTGTAACCCTTTGCTGTGCCCTCTCCAGCAAGTCCCTGTCCTTCTCAAACCTGGAAGCCCAGAACTGGACATTTTCCCTTCCCCCTGTCTCTCACAGCAGCTCCCAGCCCACAGGCAGCACAGGCTGCAGCTCACCTGGGGGGGCAGGAGCCCACAGAGCAGCCAGCTGCTGCCCAGCACATCACACCAGCAGCCCAGCTCTGCTTTACCTGCCCTGGCAGCAGCCCAACTGTGGCTCCCTCTCCTCTACCCAGCTGCTGAGCTGCACTCCCTATTTCTCAGGTCCCTGGAGCTGGCCAGGAGTCTCAGAAGAATTAGCCATGGGTACAGGGGAGGTTGGTTGGAGTGAGGGGCCAGGAGGACGAGCAAGAAATTTGCCAGGATGTGGCACAGTGCTTGTTGTAGCAGAATTCAGGACACAGGCTCCCTCATAGCCTCCTCCCACAGAGCCAGGCTGATCAATTCACTGGTAACTGCTAACAGCTGCTTACTGTTGTGGCTGTGCTGAGGAGGTGTCCTTAGGACATACACTGGATGACTCTGCTGTTCCCTCTGCACAAAAGCTACGTGATAGGCTGCAAGACATGGCAAAGAGAGAGAAACCAAACCAGTAAATCACTGACAACAAACAGCAGACTCCTATCACAAGGAAATCATTCACTGACATCTCACACTGCAAGAATGATGGCCAAAAGTACTCATGCACTCTTTCACTCGCTTACCTATCACCAGCACGGATGCCCCTGCTACCAGTGCAAAGAGTGTGAAGAACATCACTTGGTAGGAGTCGAGGAAGTGGTGGAACAGACTGGCCCCAGCTGTAGAATTCATTAAGAGAGACAACACAGAGTTAAAAGAGCATCTTCTCCCACCTGCTTTCCAAAATAAAACTGAAATAGCCAACAACAGAAGGTTTTTATTAGAGCAAGTAACAGTTATCAACTTGGATAACACAGCTTTGAGTCTACTATTTCCAACACAGTCTTCAGGATCCAATGGCATCCTGGGGTGCATGAGGAAGAGTGTGGCCAGCAGATCCAGGGAGGTTCTCCTCCCCCTCTATTCTGCCCTGGTGAAGCCCCACCTGGAATATTGCATCTGGTTCTGGGCTCCCCAGTTCAGGAGGGACAGGGATCTGCTAGAGAGAATCCAAGGGAGGGCTACAAGGATGACTGAAGTACTGGAGTACTGCCTGATGAGGAGAGGCTGAGAGCCCAGGGGCTGTTTAGTCTGGAGAGGAGAAGACTGAGAGGGATCTGATCAGTGTCTATCAATATCTGAGGACTGGGGGTCAGGAAGGAAGGGACAGGGACAGCCTCTGCTCACTTGTGCCCTGGGATAGGACAAGGGACAGTGGATGTAAAGTCCAGCACAGGAGGTTCCACCTCAACATGAGGAAGAACTTCTTTACTGTCAGAGTCCCAGAGCACTGGAGCAGGCTGCCCAGAGAGGTTGTGGAGTCTCCTTCACTGGAGCCTTTGCAGCCCTGTCTGGATGTGGTCCTGTGTGACCTGTGCTGGATTCAAGGTCAAGAGGAGGACAAATGAGGAAGACTTAGGAGCCTTCATCGGACAGACCTCCAACCCAGATGACGACCCCTGCCCGCACCTGCACGCATGCGCACTGCTGGAAGGACCTGAGAAGAATGTGGAACTGGAGAGCAAGTTAGTAGAGTTTGCGAGCCGTTGGTAGAGCAGGAGGGTTCCCGGCTGCCTAACGCTGCTTTTGCTCATTTGCTCTCAATAAAAGTTTGATTGGCCGTAATTCTGTCACACATTTATCACAAAGTGAGGCGCAGGTAGCTTCCCGCTCAGCCCCAGCGGCAGCCCCCGAGCGGCAGCCCCCGAGCGGCGGCTCCCGCCCGGCCTCGCGGCGCCTCCCCTCAGCACAGGCGCGTGGCAGTGCCGTGGCGGGAGGGCGCAGCCCGGCGCCTCGGGGCGCTCGGCGACTTGCACGCCGCCTGCCTCGGTCACGGCGGCTGGCTCAGCAGCCGCCCCGCAAGGCGAGAGCCAGGCAGGCTGCGCGCTCAGGCTGTGCCCAGGGAGCGCTCCCCTGCCCACCGTGCAAACGCCTGGGGTACAGAAACGCTTTCCTCCAGAAATAGGGGACAGAGGAAGCTCTAAGAGCAGTGATTAGGTGACGAGCTGCAGCAAAGCAATGCAGCTCTGTCTGGGAGCAAAGCTCTCGTCCCCAGAGCCAGCCCCAGGGCCGCTCGCTGCAGCAGGAAGGGCTCTGCTGAGGCACCACTGCATTTGCAGCATTTCCTTCCTTTTTCTGAGGGGAAAAAAAAACCATTCCTGATATGTGCACCTCTCAGATATTCATAGGGCTCTAGAAAGAAAGAGAAGCAAGATAATGTCCTTCCTTAAAACACCGAATGAACATGGGGGAAGCCTGAACAAACCTGGAAAAATCAAGAGCTCATTCTTCAGCCACCATCCACTTCAGCAAATGCTTAGTGAAAACAGGGGAAAGCTCCTGACCGTAAATACGGAGCCTTTGCAGCCCTGTCTGGATGTATTCCTGTGTGACCTGTGCTGGATTCTGTGCTCCTGCCCTGGCAGGGGGGTTGGACTGGAAGATCTCCAGAGGTCCCTTCCAACCCCTAACATCCCCTGATCCTGTGAGCTGCTAAGAACAGCTGAAGACATTCCCAGATAATTGTCTTTAGCCTGTTCTTTACTTTCACAGTCTCAAAATGCTGAGCTCTTCACAACATATAAAGGCATGCTCCAAAGAAAAGCAGAACAAACCCTTGCCTTTCAGACACTGTAGCCCTGGGATATTTATCCAAGTTCAACAGAGTACTCTGGGCTGACCCAAAAGGGAAGGTGAAGTTGCAATGCACACTTGTGTTCAAGTCTTCTGCTCACAGTGAACAGCCCACACAGAACCAGACTGCTCTGGGTAGGAAGAGACCTTTAAAGCTCATCCAGTCCAAATCCTTGCAGTCAGCAGGGACATCTGCAACTAGAGCAGGTTGCTCAGAGCCCCAAACAACCTGACCTGGAACTGTTCCAGGGAGGAGGAAGCTCCCACCTCTCTGGGCAGCCTGGGCCAGGGACTCATCACAGTCTCTAAAGTATTTCTTCCTTCTCTTCTGTCAATGATAATGTTAGCTGCCAGCTCAGGTTTTAAGCACACCAAAGCTGATGACCTCATGAACATCAGTGGAAGTTAGAGGATTCTTCTGGCTTACAAAGTCTGGAGGTAAACTTACGCTTGAGTGGTGCTCTGCTTCTGTCAGACAAGTACATGAGGGTCACCGGGATGGCAATGGACTGGTCAGTGATGGGGCTGGAGACAGTCAAGGTGGTGGATAAGGACTGCTGCCTGGAGACTCCTGGGTCAGACAGACTAACAGTGTAGACTGCGTAACTGGGCAGCCCAGAGGACTTCTCCTTCTCAAGCACCTTCACTGCTGGTGACCCACATTTCACCTGCCAAGGGACAGAAACCAACTTGAAACAGCACAGCACTGGCCCACTGCCCACAGAGACACAGAGCAACTCACCCCGCAGGAGGAGCTGGCCTTGGTTGTACCTTTACAGGACAGCACTTCCCCGTTTGTTGCCACTGGTTTCTGTGGCTCTGGGCTAACCCCACAGCAGCAAAACTCAAAGCATCCCTCACCAGGCCACTGGGAGGCAAACAGGGAAGTAGGCAAGATCCAGCCTGTGCTGCTGGGAATCAGGCAGATTTTGTGCCTCCCTGCCTGTCAGCTGGTTAACACATTCCAGCGAGTGGCCCAGGGAGCCTGGCACATTCCCACTACCCCAAAACAGCAGCAAAAACTGAGGAGGGATCTCCAGGCCGTCTCAGGAGCCCTGCTGGCATGGTTGAGGTGACCTAGAGAAAGCTGTGTGTGACAGCTCAAAAGGCTTTCAGCTGGGATGTGATACTTTCCAGCAACACACTCACCTCCAGGGTATCCAGAATTTCAGTGGCACCAAAGATTTTCACCTCAGAGCTTGGGTGAAGGTTACTGAGCAGCATTTCTGTTTGGTCAACATAGAAGCCAGGGTTGAATGGCACCTCAGTGCTGACCTCCTCCCCGGAGAAGTGGCTGCCTTGCATGGAAACTGTGACTCTGAGGGAGGTTTTGCTCATGCTGAGCTGCTTCAGCTGCCTGTCAGTGAGCCTGTGCATTGTGATGGAGCAGGTGTAATGGCCTACAGAAACAAAAGCAGTGTGACTGTTAATGGCTCCTCTTTAAGGCTTTCTCCCCAAGCAAAGTGACATTTCTGTGGCACCTTCAGAGAGGATCTAGAAATGGTGGTAAAATTCCACTAACAGCAAGATGAGCTGTGTGCTTACATTAAACACATAAAAGTCACCTTTGAACATTCTATGAACAATATTATAAACCATATAACTGGGAATGGTGTCAGTTTTAGTCCAGTCAATCCTTATTTGGGTCATTCTCCGTCGGCTTGCTTCAGTTGTCCTCCCCGTTGATATGCTTATGTCTCTGCAGGAGAAATCCTTGCTCACCAGGTGTAGGATGCTTTATTGGAGCTGGTTCTTGCCCTGTTGTGTTGTATGGCACACTCATTTGACCCCTTCACTTCGAGCCCAGTCCTGTACTGAGGCTGCCGTGAAGTGTGACCCATTGTCACTTTGAACACACTCGGCCATTGGCAGAATGCTGAACCAGTGCCTGAGAGCCACAATGGTATGGGTTCCTGTGGCTGCACTGGTGGCTATGGCCGTCGTTAAGCCTGAAACCACTTCTCCCCCTACTTGTGCACTGCCTTTCATGGAATCAGAATCACAGAATGCCACATTCGAAAGGACCCCAAGGAGCATCTGGTCCAACCTTTCAAGGTTAACAGTAGAGTGGAAATGAGCTGGCCCAGCACCCTGTTAAGCTGAGCCTTAAAGCTGTCCAGTGTAGGAGAATCCACTGGAAGGTGATTCCAGTGACTGTGCACATGGGAAACATTTTCTTCTGGAGTCCAATGGGAATCTCCCCAGCAGTAACTTGTCCCCATCACCTCTTGTCTTTCCCATGGCACTCCTTGTAAAAAGGGAGTCTCCATCCTCCTGGTAGCCACCCTTGCATAGTACAGTCCAGGGCTAAATTCTTAATAGCCAAAACACAACAAAGTTCATCAAAACACAACATATCAGCATCCTGAAGGAATCTAACAATGACTTATTAAACAACAGAGGTAACAAATGCATCCACATTGTCCATGTTAAGAGCACTAGCGTGTGAGGCACAGCTTCTCCAAAAGGAGCCAGGGAGTTACATGAGACTCTAGAGAACATGGAACAAGGTTGCTTTTGTGTAGCACAGCCTGAAACACACGGGGTGTGCCTGTGTGCCATTCCCCTGCCTGCCTGTGGAGTTTGCATGAAATATGCTGCTCTTTGAGACAGAACAATTGTTCATTGTGGTCCTTAGGAGATCTCAGCCAGCCAGAAGATTAGAATCATAGAATCAATAAGGTTAGAAAAGACCTCAAAGATCATCAAGTCCAACCTGTCACCCAAGACCTCATGACCACTAAAGCACGGCACCAAGTGCCACATCCAATCCCCTCTTGAACACCTCCAGGGATGGTGACTCCACCACCTCCCTGGGCAGCACATCCCAATGGCTAACAGCTCTCTCTGTGAAGAACTTTTCTCCTTATCTCAGCCTCCCCTGGTGCAGCTTGAGACTGTGTCCTCTTGTTCTGGTGCTGATTGCCTGGGAGAAGAGACCAACTCCCTCCTGGCTACAACCTCCCTTCAGGGAGTTGTAGACACCAAGAAGGTCTCCCCTGAGCCTCCTCTTCTCCAGGCTAAGCAACCCCAGCTCCTTCAGCCTCTCCTCCCAGGGCTGTGCTCCAAACCCCTCCCCAGCCTCATTGCCCTTCTCTGGACACATTCAAGTGTCTTGTGGTGGTTTAGGCTGGGTGCTGGCCCGGATGCCACTGCACAGACCACACCTGGGAGGGTCCCAAGGGGTGGGCCCAGCCCAGGGGGATGGTCACAGGAAACCAGGTATTCCATTTCCCATAATGCCCTGCTCCCCTGTAATACATCAGCGCGGGGGCTTCACTTCCTCTTTCGTCCCCTGCTGCTGCCTAGGTAAAATGGCATGAGCCGCCTCCCTTGGGCCTGCCCAGGCTGGGTTGGGGAAAAAGAGCCCTGGGGGTTTTTGGGTGTACCCCCAGGTGGGGATGGGACGTTCTTGGGTATGTTCTGGGATCTCTCTCTTTTGTCACGGTGCTTGTGGTTCTCTAAAACTTTCGTTGTTGTTGTTTATTGTTTTCCCATTTAAACTTTCCATCACTTTTACAATCCGTTTGTCTGAGTCGGTATTTTTGCCTGTGGTGGGAGAATTGCCCTCCCAAACCATGACATGTCTCAATGTCCTTCTTCAATTGAGAGGCCCAGAACTGGACACAGGACTCAAGGTGTGGCCTAACCTGTGCTGAGCACAGGGCACAATGACTTCCCTGCTCCTGCACACTATTCCTGATGCAGGCCAGGATGCCATTGGCTTTCTTAGCCACCTGGGCACACTGCTGGCTCATGTTCAGCTGGCTGTCAACCAGTACCCCTAGGTCCCTTTCTGTTTGGCAGCAGTTAAAACAGTGACTCTTGTTCTATGTAAACAAAGCCCTTATCTGAGAGCTGTAAAATGCTGCTTGAGCATTAGAAGTTACGTGGTTGGGAGGATAATCCTCAAAATCGAGGATTTTTCTATTGGCAGGGAAGTATTTTAGGAACCAAATTTGTCTCCTCTCCTGTTTAAAAGGAATTTGGAAAGGAGCTCATGTCAGCACACCTCACCAGTGGCCTCGTGGAGAAAGCAAAATGCATCTATGCACATAGTGAGTGGCTGCCTGGTTGGACTCCCTGAGGCATCTGGAATTGTGCATTTTAGACTTTCACCAGTCAAGACAAAAAAAAACACCCAAAAAGTCAACCAGAAACCCCCTGCACACCAGCACTTAAGGCAGTTAAATGCTACATTATAGGTAGGGTATTGTGGTACAAATATTCCAGAGTGTGGCACAGCAGACTGGGGCTCTCAGTATCTTACTGGCTCTATAGAGAGCCTGGCTGGATCAGTTTGTACACAAAGACACCACAGACACAGGCAGCTTGAGCCAACTGAAAGGCCACTCAGTGTGAAACAAGCCACTTACTTTCCAGTGCATCCAGTGACCAGTGGGACTACAAGGAGGCTCAGTCTTTATGGAGATACTACTCAGTGCAAAAGGACCTACATCAGAACACAGGCAAGGTAACTGCCTGCCATCAAACATCTTTACTACTAGAAGGGTCCTCTTAGAAGGCACATGCTTTTGCATTCCCAGGCCAAGTAAGTGCTTACAGTACCAAGAGAGGAATACTGCAGTTGTGCCCGAAGGAGGCTGCCCTCAGATAGCTGTGTTGGATGTTGTTATTGTACCAGAATCTCTCAGGCTTTCACAGTCCTTCCAGCATTAGACCAGCAAATCCTGCGGAGGAGTCACAATATAAAGCTAAGGGTAAGAACACTTCACAGTGCAGTGCATTCCTGAGGCTTTGGAACTCGACTTAAAATTAAAAACAACAAACCAAACAACCCAGGCCTTTGAAATACACAATCCTTCATCTTGTTTTTGGCTCATGTTTGACCTGGTTTTCTCTGTTTCCCTTTTTAAAGATAAAGTTCATTAAAAACAAAGTGTTGGGGCTGAACAACAAAAAAAAACCCCAAACAAAACAAGTAAATAAAACACTTGCAGCACTCTCACTTAGGTATCAGTTCGAGCTGCTTGAGGAGTGCAGGAAAGCCAGCTTAGCATAAGCACTGCTCTGTCCAGTCAGCTGAGCATGCACCAGCAGAAAAAATAAGTTTTAAAGAACATTAAAAAAGTCAAAGAGCTCTAAATAAAAAAAACTAGTAGTAATTACGAAGCAAGTTACATTCAATCAAAACTATGGAGGAACTTGAATTTATTGTTGGGAAAGGCACTGAGGGTTTATTCTGTTTTGCTTCCCGGCCCTAGAGCACAACGATGAGTCCTGGTTCAACGGGAAGCATAGCCAGTGCTCCACAGCGCGGACGAGGGACTTCTGCTCCTGCTGGAGGGCTGATGGCTGAAGTGATACGCTGCAGGCCCAGGGGATGTAGAGAAACCTAAAACACAGGGGGACAAGAAGGCAAAAGAAGCTAACAATCATGCTCAGGAGCGGCGGTGTCGCTGTTATGGTGACGGACACAAGCGACACACACACACACGCGTAGTGAGAGGAGTACAGAGTGCTGTTTATTTCTTTAAGCAACACATATTTGTATGCTTGTTGTGCCAGTGTGGCTACTCCTAATTGGTTAGTAAGCTGGGTTTAAGGCTCTTACTGGCTACTGATAGATTGCTACAGTTACCTGCTGAGCTAGCCCAGGTTTCTTCTGCTGCAATTCTTCTATCTCAATCTCGTGGTTTCCCTATCTCAACAAGTTACAGAGTAGTCCATCACAAGCCATTTATACTTTCAGCTCAGGGACTTCCCAGACATTCACAGCAATGAGCTCAAGGCCAGTCTCTTCTTGGCCCATCAAAGGATCCACATGTTCATCACAGTTTCCCACATGGTGAAGGAAGTAAAAGCCAACTAATAGGTGCTGATCACCTGATGGAACACCTTGGAAGTGTCTAATGATCCCTTCCAAGTGAAACAACCTCTTTGGCTCAGTGCATGCTGAAATGGCAGCTGAGAACTATCAACATTTTGTAGGCCTTCCTATTAAAGAACTGATTAAGTCTTCTGAGGGGAGCACAACCCTCAGCAATTTCACCTCAGCAATGAACTTGCAGTCTGAATTTGCCTTATGCTGTCTGAAATATTGTCATGGGTTAAATTGGCTTTTATAAGAACCTTCTTCCCTGAAAGGGTTCTCAAAGACTGGAGCAGGCTGCCCAGGGTAGTGGTTGAATCTCCATCCCTCAAGGTGTTTCAAAAAGGCAAAGATGTGGTGCTGAGGGCCATGGTTTAGCCCCAGCCATGGTAGAGAAACATTGGACTGGATGATCTCAAAGGGCTTTTCCAACCAAAACAGTTCTATGGCTCTGCAGCACTGCAGACTGATAAAACAGAAACTCAGTGATGTCGGAAAAGAGAGAAAAGGTGACTGCAAGATCAAAAGCAGTGAAGGAACAAACTATTCCCTGAGAACACTAAGGCTTCTATAGACTTGTGTCCTTTGGCCTCTAACATACCACAGAATCACAGAATGGTCGGGGTTGGAAGGGAAAGCCAGAGATCATCAAGTCCAACCCTGCTGCCAAGGGAGGTTCGCCCAGAGGAACATGTCCAGGGGTGTTTGGAATCTCTCCAGAGATGGAGACTCAACCACCTCTCTGGGCAGCCTGCTCCAGGGCTCCAGTGGCCTTAGATTAAAGAAGTTCCTCCTTGTGTTTAGATGAACTTCTGATGTTCAAGTTTGTGCCCACTGCCTCTCGTCCTGTCACTGGGTGCCACTGCCAAAGCCTGGTCACACCCTCCTGAAACCAGCCCTTGAAGTATTGATCAGCACTGATGAGATCCTCCCTCAGGCTGCTCTTCTCCAAATTAAACAGCCCCACTTCTCTCACAGCCTTTCCTCCTCACAGAGCAGTTCCAGTGCCCTCTGCATCTTTGTAACCCTTTGCTGTGCCCTCTCCAGCAAGTCCCTGTCCTTCTCAAACCTGGAAGCCCAGAACTGGACATTTTCCCTTCCCCCTGTCTCTCACAGCAGCTCCCAGCCCACAGGCAGCACAGGCTGCAGCTCACCTGGGGTGGAAGGAGCCCGCAGAGCAGCCAGCTGCTGCCCAGCACATCACACCAGCAGCCCAGCTCTGCTTTACCTGCCCTGGCAGCAGCCCAACTGTGGCTCCCTCTCCTCTACCCAGCTGCTGAGCTGCACTCCCTATTTCCCAGGTCCCTGGAGCTGGCCAGGAGTCTCAGAAGAATTAGCCATGGGTACAGGGGAGGTTGGTTGGAGTGAGGGGCCAGGAGGACGAGCAAGAAATTTCCCAGGATGTGGCACAGTGCTTGTTGTAGCAGAATTCAGGACACAGGCTCCCTCATAGCCTCCTCCCACAGAGCCAGGCTGATCAATTCACTGGTAACTGCTAACAGCTGCTTACTGTTGTGGCTGTGCTGAGGAGGTGTCCTTAGGACATACACTGGATGACTCTGCTGTTCCCTCTGCACAAAAGCTACGTGATAGGCTGCAAGACATGGCAAAGAGAGAGAAACCAAACCAGTAAATCACTGACAACAAACAGCAGACTCCTATCACAAGGAAATCATTCACTGACATCTCACACTGCAAGAATGATGGCCAAAAGTACTCATGCACTCTTTCACTCGCTTACCTATCACCAGCACGGATGCCCCTGCTACCAGTGCAAAGAGTGTGAAGAACATCACTTGGTAGGAGTCGAGGAAGTGGTGGAACAGACTGGCCCCAGCTGTAGAATTCATTAAGAGAGACAATACAGAGTTAAAAGAGCATCTTCTCCCACCTGCTTGCCAAAATCAAACTGAAATAGCCAACAACAGAAGGTTTTTATTAGAGCAAGTAACAGTTATCAACTTGGATAACACAGCTTTGAGTCTACTATTTCCAACACAGTCTTCAGGATCCAATGGCATCCTGGGGTGCATTAGGAAGAGTGTGGCCAGCAGATCCAGGGAGGTTCTCCTCCCCCTCTATTCTGCCCTGGTGAAGCCCCACCTGGAATATTGCATCCAAGTGCCGGGTTCTGCACATTGGCCACAGCAACCCCATGCAGAGCTACAGGCTGGGGTCAGAGTGGCTGGAGAGCAGTCAGGCTGAGAGGGACCTGGGGGTGCTGGTTGATGGTAGGCTGAACATGAGCCTGCAGTGTGCCCAGGCAGCTAAGAGGGCCAATGGCATCCTGGCCTGCATCAGGAACAGTGTGGCCAACAGGAGCAGGGAGGTCATTCTGCCCCTGTACACTGCACTGGTTAGGCCGCACCTCGAGTACTGTGTCCAGTTCTGGGCCCCTCAGTTTAGGAAGGAGGTTGACTTGCTGGAACGAGTCCAGAGAATAGCAACAAAGTTGGTGAGGGGTTTGGAACATAAGCCCTACGAGGAGAGGCTGAGGGAGCTGGGGTTGCTTAGCCTGGAGAAGAGGAGACTCAGGGGTGACCTTATTACTCTCTACAACTACCTGAAGGGAGGTTGTAGACAGACGGATGTTGGTCTCGTCTCCCAGGCAAGCAGTACCAGAACAAGAGGACACAGTCTCAGGCTGTGCCAGGGGAGATTCAGGCTGGATGTTAGAAAAAAGTTCTATACAGAAAGAGTGATTGCACATTGGAATGGGCTGCCTGGGGAGGTGGTGGAGTCGCCATCACTGGAGGTTTTTAGGAGAAGACTTGACGGGGTACTTGGTGCTGTGGGTTAGTTGGGCGGTGTTGGATTGGTTGATGGGTTGGACGCGATGATCTTGAAGGTCTCTTCCAACCTGGTTTATTCTATGTATTCTATGTATCTGGTTCTGGGCTCCCCAGTTCAGGAGGGACAGGGATCTGCTGGGCTACAAGGATGACTGAGGTACTGGAGTATTGCCTGATGAGGAGAGGCTGAGAGCCCAGGAGAGAAGAAGACTGAGAGGGATCTGATCAATGTCTATCAATATCTGAGGACTGGGGGTCAGGAAGGAAGGGACAGGGACAGCCTCTGCTCACTTGTGCCCTGGGATAGGACAAGGGGCAGTGGATGTAATGTCCAGCACAGGAGGTTCCACCTCAACATGAGGAAGAACTTCTTTACTGTAAGAGTCCCAGAGCCCGGGAGCAGGCTGCCCAGAGAGGTTGTGGAGTCTCCTTCACTGGAGCCTTTGCAGCCCTGTCTGGATGTGTTCCTGTGTGACCTGTGCTGGATTCTGTGCTCCTGCCCTGGCAGGGGGGTTGGACTGGAAGATCTCCAGAGATCCCTTCCAACCCCTAACATCCCCTGATCCTGTGAGCTGCTAAGAACAGCTGAAGACATTCCCAGACAATTATCTTTAGCCTGTTCTTTACTTTCACAGTCTCAAAATGCTGAGCTCTTCACAACATATAAAGGCATGCTCCAAAGAAAAGCAGAACAAACCCTTGCCTTTCAGACACTGTAGCCCTGGGATATTTATCCCAAGTTCAACAGAGTACTCTGGGCTGACCCAAAAGGGAAGGTGAAGTTGCAATGCACACTTGTGTTCAAGTCTTCTGCTCACAGTGAACAGCTCACACAGAACCAGACTGCTCTGGGTAGGAAGAGACCTGTAAAGCTCATCCAGTCCAAATCCTTGCAGTCAGCAGGGACATCTGCAACTAGAGCAGGTTGCTCAGAGCCCCAAACAACCTGACCTGGAACGGTTCCAGGGAGGAGGCAGCTCCCACCTCTCTGGGCAGCCTGGGCCAGGGGCTCATCACACTCTCTAAAGTATTTCTTCCTTCTCTTGTGTCAATGATAATGTTAGCTGCCAGCTCAGGTTTTAAGCACACCAAAGCTGATGACCTCATGAACATCAGTGGAAGTTAGAGGTTTCTTCTGGCTTACAAAGTCTGGAGGTAAACTTACGCTTGAGTGGTGCTCTGCTTCTGTCAGACAGGTACATGAGGGTCACCGGGATGGCAATGGACTGGTCAGTGATGGGGCTGGAGACAGTCAAGGTGGTGGATAAGGACTGCTGCCTGGAGACTCCTGGGTCAGACAGACTAACAGTGTAGACTGCGTAACTGGGCAGCCCAGAGGACTTCTCCTTCTCAAGCACCTTCACTGCTGGTGACCCACATTTCACCTGCCAAGGGACAGAAACCAACTTGAAACAGCACAGCACTGGCCCACTGCCCACAGAGACACAGAGCAACTCACCCCGCAGGAGGAGCTGGCCTTGGTTGTACCTTTACAGGACAGCACTTCCCCCTGTTTGTTGCCACTGGTTTCTGTGGCTCTGGGCTAACCCCACAGCAGCAAAACTCAAAGCATCCCTCACCAGGCCACTGGGAAGCAAACAGGGAAGTGGGCAAGATCCTGCCTGTGCTGCTGGGAATCAGGCAGATTTTGTGCCTCCCTGCCTGTCAGCTGGTTAACACATTCCAGCTAGTGGCCCAGGGAGCCTGGCACATTCCCACTACCCCAAAACAGCAGCAAAAACTGAGGAGGGATCTCCAGGCCGTCTCAGGAGCCCTGCTGGCATGGTTGAGGTGACCTAGAGAAAGCTGTGTGTGACAGCTCAAAAGGCTTTCAGCTGGGATGTGATACTTTCCAGCAACACACTCACCTCCAGGGTATCCAGAATTTCAGTGGCACCAAAGATTTTCACCTCAGAGCTTGGGTGAAGGTTACTGAGCAGCATTTCTGTTTGGTCAACATAGAAGCCAGGGTTGAATGGCACCTCAGTGCTGACCTCCTCCCCGGAGAAGTGGCTGCCTTGCATGGAAACTGTGACTCTGAGGGAGGTTTTGCTCATGCTGAGCTGCTTCAGCTGCCTGTCAGTGAGCCTGTGCATTGTGATGGAGCAGGTGTAATGGCCTACAGAAACAAAAGCAGTGTGACTGTTAATGGCTCCTCTTTAAGGCTTTCTCCCCAGGCAGCTCTCCCAAGCTGTCTGAAACATTGTCATGGGTTAAATTGGCTTTTATAAGAACCTTCTTCCCTGAAAGGGTTCTCAAAGACTGGAGCAGGCTGCCCAGGGTAGTGGCTGAATCTCCATCCCTCAAGGTGTTTCAAAAAGGCAAAGATGTGGTGATGAGGGCCATGGTTTAGCCCCAGCCATGGTAGAGAAACATTGGACTGGATGATCTCAAAGGGCTTTTCCAACCAAAACAGTTCTATGGCTCTGCAGCACTGCAGACTGATAAAACAGAAACTCAGTGATGTCAGAAAAGAGAGAAAAGGTGACTGCAAGATCAAAAGCAGTGAAGGAACAAACTATTCCCTGAGGACACTAAGGCTTCTATAGACTTGTGTCCTTTGGCCTCTAACATACCACAGAATCACAGAATGGTCGGGGTTGGAAGGGAAAGCCAGAGATCATCAAGTCCAACCCTGCTGCCAAGGGAGGTTCACCCAGAGGAACATGTCCAGGGGCGTTTGGAATCTCTCCAGAGATGGAGACTCAACCACCTCTCTGGGCAGCCTGCTCCAGGGCTCCAGTGGCCTTAGATTAAAGAAGTTCCTCCTTGTGTTTAGATGAACTTGTGATGTTCAAGTTTGTGCCCACTGCCTCTCGTCCTCTCACTGGGTGCCACTGCCAAAGCCTGGTCACACCCTCCTGACACCAGCCCTTGAAGTATTGATCAGCACTGATGAGATCCTCCCTCAGGCTGCTCTTCTCCAAACTAAACAGCCCCACTTCTCTCACAGCCTTTCCTCCTCACAGAGCAGTTCCAGTGCCCTCTGCATCTTTGTAACCCTTTGCTGTGCCCTCTCCAGCAAGTCCCTGTCCTTCTCAAACCTGGAAGCCCAGAACTGGACATTTTCCCTTCCCCCTGTCTCTCACAGCAGCTCCCAGCCCACAGGCAGCACAGGCTGCAGCTCACCTGGGGTGGAAGGAGCCCGCAGAGCAGCCAGCTGCTGCCCAGCACATCACACCAGCAGCCCAGCTCTGCTTTACCTGCCCTGGCAGCAGCCCAACTGTGGCTCCCTCTCCTCTACCCAGCTGCTGAGCTGCACTCCCTATTTCCCAGGTCCCTGGAGCTGGCCAGGAGTCTCAGAAGAATTAGCCATGGGTACAGGGGAGGTTGGTTGGAGTGAGGGGCCAGGAGGACGAGCAAGAAATTTCCCAGGATGTGGCACAGTGCTTGTTGTAGCAGAATTCAGGACACAGGCTCCCTCATAGCCTCCTCCCACAGAGCCAGGCTGATCAATTCACTGGTAACTGCTAACAGCTGCTTACTGTTGTGGCTGTGCTGAGGAGGTGTCCTTAGGACATACACTGGATGACTCTGCTGTTCCCTCTGCACAAAAGCTACGTGATAGGCTGCAAGACATGGCAAAGAGAGAGAAACCAAACCAGTAAATCACTGACAACAAACAGCAGACTCCTATCACAAGGAAATCATTCACTGACATCTCACACTGCAAGAATGATGGCCAGAAGTACTCATGCACTCTTTCACTCGCTTACCTATCACCAGCACGGATGCCCCTGCTACCAGTGCAAAGAGTGTGAAGAGCATCACTTGGTAGGAGTCGAGGAAGTGGTGGAACAGACTGGCCCCAGCTGTAGAATTCATTAAGAGAGACAATACAGAGTTAAAAGAGCATCTTCTCCCACCTGCTTGCCAAAATCAAACTGAAATAGCCAACAACAGAAGGTTTTTATTAGAGCAAGTAACAGTTATCAACTTGGATAACACAGCTTTGAGTCTACTATTTCCAACACAGTCTTCAGGATCCAATGGCATCCTGGGGTGCATTAGGAAGAGTGTGGCCAGCAGATCCAGGGAGGTTCTCCTTCCCCTCTATTCTGCCCTGGTGAAGCCCCACCTGGAATATTGCATCTGGTTCTGGGCTCCCCAGTTCAGGAGGGACAGGGATCTGCTGGGCTACAAGGATGACTGAGGTACTGGAGTACTGCCTGATGAGGAGAGGCTGAGAGCCCAGGGGCTGTTTAGTCTGGAGAGAAGATGACTGAGAGGGATCTGATCAGTGTCTATCAATATCTGAGGGCTGGGGGTCAGAAAGGAAGGGACAGGGACAGCCTCTGCTCACTTGTGCCCTGGGATAGGACAAGGGGCAGTGGATGTAAAGTCCAGCACAGGAGGTTCCACCTCAACATGAGGAAGAACTTCTTTACTGTAAGAGTCCCAGAGCCCTGGAGCAGGCTGCCCAGAGAGGTTGTGGAGTCTCCTTCACTGGAGCCTTTGCAGCCCTGTCTGGATGTGGTCCTGTGTGACCTGTGCTGGATTCAAGGTCAAGAGGAGGACAAATGAGGAAGACTTAGGAGCCTTCATCGGACAGACCTCCAACCCAGATGACGACCCCTGCCCACACCTGCACGCATGCGCACTGCTGGAAGGACCTGAGAAGAATGTGGAACTGGAGAGCAAGTTAGTAGAGTTTGCGAGCCGTTGGTAGAGCAGGAGGGTTCCCGGCTGCCTAACGCTGCTTTTGCTCATTTCTCTCAATAAAAGTTTGATTGGCCGTAATTCTGTCACACATTTATCACAAAGTGAGGCGCAGGTAGCTTCCCGCTCAGCCCCAGCGGCAGCCCCCGAGCGGCAGCCCCCGAGCGGCGGCTCCCGAGCGGCAGCCCCCGAGCGGCAGCCCCCGAGCGGCGGCTCCCGAGCGGCAGCCCCCGAGCGGCGGCCCCCGAGCGGCAGCCCCCGAGCGGCAGCCCCCGAGCGGCAGCCCCCGAGCAGCGGCTCCCGCCCGGCCTCGCGGCGCCTCCCCTCAGCACCGGCGCGTGGCAGTGCCGTGGCGGGAGGCGCTGCCCGGCGCCTCGGGGCGCTCGGCGACTTGCACGCCGCCTGCCTCGGTCACGGCGGCGGGCTCAGCAGCCGCCCCGCAAGGCGAGAGCCAGGCAGGCTGCGCGCTCAGGCTGTGCCCCGGCTCGGCGCTCCCCTGCGCACCGTGCAAACGCCTGGGGTACAGAAACGCTTTCCTCCAGAAATAGGGGACAGAGGAAGCTCTAAGAGCAGTGATTAGGTGACGAGCTGCAGCAAAGCAATGCAGCTCTGTCTGGGAGCAAAGCTCTCGTCCCCAGAGCCAGCCCCAGGGCCGCTCGCTGCAGCAGGAAGGGCTCTGCTGAGGCACCACTGCATTTGCAGCATTTCCTTCCTTTTTCTGAGGGGAAAAAAAAAACATTCCTGATATGTGCACCTCTCAGATATTCATAGGGCTCTAGAAAGAAAGAGAAGCAAGATAATGTCCTTCCTTAAAACCCCGAATGAACATGGGGGAAGCCTGAACAAACCTGGAAAAATAAGAGCTCATTCTTCAGCCACCATCCACTTCAGCAAATGCTTAGTGAAAACAGGGGAAAGCTCCTGACCGTAAATACGGAGCCTTTGCAGCCCTGTCTGGATGTACTCCTGTGTGACCTGTGCTGGATTCTGTGCTCCTGCCCTGGCAGGGGGGTTGGACTGGAAGATCTCCAGAGGTCCCTTCCAACCCCTAACATCCCCTGATCCTGTGAGCTGCTAAGAACAGCTGAAGACATTCCCAGACAATTGTCTTTAGCCTGTTCTTTACTTTCACAGTCTCAAAATGCTGAGCTCTTCACAACATATAAAGGCATGCTCCAAAGAAAAACAGAACAAACCCTTGCCTTTCAGACACTGTAGCCCTGGGATATTTATCCCAAGTTCAACAGAGTACTCTGGGCTGACCCAAAAGGGAAGGTGAAGTTGCAATGCACACTTGTGTTCAAGTCTTCTGCTCACAGTGAACAGCCCACACAGAGCCAGACTGCTCTGGGTAGGAAGAGACCTTTAAAGCTCATCCAGTCCAAATCCTTGCAGTCAGCAGGGACATCTGCAACTAGAGCAGGTTGCTCAGAGCCCCAAACAACCTGACCTGGAACGGTTCCAGGGAGGAGGCAGCTCCCACCTCTCTGGGCAGCCTGGGCCAGGGGCTCAGCACACTCTCTAAAGTATTTCTTCCTTCTCTTGTGTCAATGATAATGTTAGCTGCCAGCTCAGGTTTTAAGCACACCAAAGCTGATGACCTCATGAACATCAGTGGAAGTTAGAGGTTTCTTCTGGCTTACAAAGTCTGGAGGTAAACTTACGCTTGAGTGGTGCTCTGCTTCTGTCAGACAAGTACATGAGGGTCACCGGGATGGCAATGGACTGGTCAGTGATGGGGCTGGAGACAGTCAAGGTGGTGGATAAGGACTGCTGCCTGGAGACTCCTGGGTCAGACAGACTAACAGTGTAGACTGCGTAACTGGGCAGCCCAGAGGACTTCTCCTTCTCAAGCACCTTCACTGCTGGTGACCCACATTTCACCTGCCAAGGGACAGAAACCAACTTGAAACAGCACAGCACTGGCCCACTGCCCACAGAGACACACAGCAACTCACCCCGCAGGAGGAGCTGGCCTTGGTTGTACCTTTACAGGACAGCACTTCCCCCTGTTTGTTGCCACTGGTTTCTGTGGCTCTGGGCTAACCCCACAGCAGCAAAACTCAAAGCATCCCTCACCAGGCCACTGGGAAGCAAACAGGGAAGTGGGCAAGATCCTGCCTGTGCTGCTGGGAATCAGGCAGATTTTGTGCCTCCCTGCCTGTCAGCTGGTTAACACATTCCAGCGAGTGGCCCAGGGAGCCTGGCACATTCCCACTACCCCAAAACAGCAGCAAAAACTGAGGAGGGATCTCCAGGCCGTCTCAGGAGCCCTGCTGGCATGGTTGAGGTGACCTAGAGAAAGCTGTGTGTGACAGCTCAAAAGGCTTTCAGCTGGGATGTGATACTTTCCAGCAACACACTCACCTCCAGGGTATCCAGAATTTCAGTGGCACCAAAGATTTTCACCTCAGAGCTTGGGTGAAGGTTACTGAGCAGCATTTCTGTTTGGTCAACATAGAAGCCAGGGTTGAATGGCACCTCAGTGCTGACCTCCTCCCCGGAGAAGTGGCTGCCTTGCATGGAAACTGTGACTCTGAGGGAGGTTTTGCTCATGCTGAGCTGCTTCAGCTGCCTGTCAGTGAGCCTGTGCATTGTGATGGAGCAGGTGTAATGGCCTACAGAAACAAAAGCAGTGTGACTGTTAATGGCTCCTCTTTAAGGCTTTCTCCCCAAGCAAAGTGACATTTCTGTGGCACCTTCAGAGAGGATCTAGAAATGGTGGTAAAATTCCACAAATAGCAAGATGAGCTGTGTGCTTACATTAAACACATAAAAGTCACCTTTGAACATTCTATGAACAATATTATAAACCATATAACTAGGAATGGTGTCAGTTTTAGTCCAGTCAATCCTTATTTGGGTCATTCTCTGTCAGCTTGCTTCAGTTGTCCACCCCGTTGATATGCTTATGTCTCTGCAGGAGAAATCCTTGCTCACCAGGTGTAGGATGCTTTATTGGAGCTGGTTCTTGCCCTGTTGTGTTGTATGGCACACTCATTTGACCCCTTCACTTCGAGCCCAGTCCTGTACTGAGGCTGCCGTGAAGTGTGACCCATTGTCACTTTGAACACACTCGGCCATTGGCAGAATGCTGAACCAGTGCCTGAGAGCCACAATGGTATGGGTTCCTGTGGCTGCACTGGTGGCTATGGCCGTCGTTAAGCCTGAAACCACTTCTCCCCCTACTTGTGCACTGCCTTTCATGGAATCAGAATCACAGAATGCCACATTGGAAAGGACCCCAAGGAGCATCTGGTCCAACCTTTCAAGGTTAACAGTAGAGTGGAAATGAGCTGGCCCAGCACCCTGTTAAGCTGAGCCTTAAAGCTGTCCAGTGTAGGAGAATCCACTGGAAGGTGATTCCAGTGACTGTGCACATGGGAAACATTTTCTTCTGGAGTCCAATGGGAATCTCCCCAGCAGTAACTTGTCCCCATCACCTCTTGTCTTTCCCATGGCACTCCTTGTAAAATGGGAGTCTCCATCCTCCTGGTAGCCACCCTTGCATAGTACAGTCCAGGGCTAAATTCTTAATAGCCAAAACACAACAAAGTTCATCAAAACACAACACATCAGCATCCTGAAGGAATCTAACAATGACTTATTAAACAACAGAGGTAACAAATGCATCCACATTGTCCATGTTAAGAGCACTAGCGTGTGAGGCACAGCTTCTCCAAAAGGAGCCAGGGAGTTACACGAGACTCTAGAGAACATGGAACAAGGTTGCTTTTGTGCAGCACAGCCTGAAACACACGGGGTGTGCCTGTGTGCCATTCCCCTGCCTGCCTGTGGAGTTTGCATGAAATATGCTGCTCTTTGAGACAGAACAATTGTTCATTGTGGTCCTTAGGAGATCTCAGCCAGCCAGAAGATTAGAATCATAGAATCAATAAGGTTAGAAAAGACCTCAAAGATCATCAAGTCCAACCTGTCACCCAAGACCTCATGACCACTAAAGCACGGCACCAAGTGCCACATCCAATCCCCTCTTGAACACCTCCAGGGATGGTGACTCCACCACCTCCCTGGGCAGCACATCCCAATGGCTAACAGCTCTCTCTGTGAAGAACTTTTCTCCTTACCTCAGCCTCCCCTGGTGCAGCTTGAGACTGTGTCCTCTTGTTCTGGTGCTGATTGCCTGGGAGAAGAGACCAACTCCCTCCTGGCTACAACCTCCCTTCAGGGAGTTGTAGACAACAAGAAGGTCTCCCCTGAGCCTCCTCTTCTCCAGGCTAAGCAACCCCAGCTCCTTCAGCCTCTCCTCCCAGGGCTGTGCTCCAAACCCCTCCCCAGCCTCATTGCCCTTCTCTGGACACATTCAAGTGTCTTGTGGTGGTTTAGGCTGGGTGCTGGCCCGGATGCCACTGCACAGACCACACCTGGGAGGGTCCCAAGGGGTGGGCCCAGCCCAGGGGGATGGTCACAGGAAACCAGGTATTCCATTTCCCATAATGCCCTGCTCCCCTGTAATACATCAGCGCGGGGGCTTCACTTCCTCTTTCGTCCCCTGCTGCTGCCTAGGTAAAATGGCATGAGCCGCCTCCCTTGGGCCTGCCCAGGCTGGGTTGGGGAGAAAGAGCCCTGGGGGTTTTTGGGTGTACCCTCAGGTGGGGATGGGACGTTCTTGGGTATGTTCTGGGATCTCTCTCTTTTGTCACGGTGCTTGTGGTTCTCTAAAACTTTCGTTGTTGTTATTTATTGTTTTCCCATTTAAACTTTCCATCACTTTTACAATCCGTTTGTCTGAGTTGGTATTTTTGCCTGTGGTGGGAGAATTGCCCTCCCAAACCATGACATGTCTCAATGTCCTTCTTCAATTGAGAGGCCCAGAACTGGACACAGGACTCAAGGTGTGGCCTAATCAGTGCTGAGCACAGGGGACAATGACTTCCCTGCTCCTGCACACTATTCCTGATGCAGGCCAGGATGCCATTGGCTTTCTTAGCCACCTGGGCACACTGCTGGCTCATGTTCAGCTGGCTGTCAACCAGTACCCCTAGGTCCCTTTCTGTTTGGCAGCAGTTAAAGCAGTGACTCTTGTTCTATGTAAACAAAGCCCTTATCTGAGAGCTGTAAAATGCTGCTTGAGCATTAGAAGTTACGTGGTTGGGAGGATAATCCTCAAAATCGAGGATTTTTCTATCGGCAGGGAAGTATTTTAGGAACCAAATTTGTCTCCTCTCCTGTTTAAAAGGAATTTGGAAAGGAGCTCATGTCAGCACACCTCACCAGTGGCCTCGTGGAGAAAGCAAAATGCATCTAAGCACATAGTGAGTGGCTGCCTGGTTGGACTCCCTGAGGCATCTGGAATTGTGCATTTTAGACTTTCACCAGTCAAGACAAAAAAAAACACCCAAAAAGTCAACCAGAAACCCCCTGCACACCAGCACTTAAGGCAGTTAAATGCTACATTGTAGGTAGGGTATTGTGGTACAAATATTCCAGAGTGTGGCACAGCAGACTGGGGCTCTCAGTATCTTACTGGCTCTATAGAGAGCCTGGCTGGATCAGTTTGTACACAGACACCACAGACACAGGCAGCTTGAGCCAACTGAAAGGCCACTCAGTGTGAAACAAGCCACTTACTTTCCAGTGCATCCAGTGACCAGTGGGACTACAAGGAGGCTCAGTCTTTATGGAGATACTACTCAGTGCAAAAGGACCTACATCAGAACACAGGCAAGGTAACTGCCTGCCATCAAACATCTTTACTACTAGAAGGGTCCTCTTAGAAGGCACATGCTTTTGCATTCCCAGGCCAAGTAAGTGCTTACAGTACCAAGAGAGGAATACTGGAGTTGTGCCCAAAGGAGGCTGCCCTCAGATAGCTGTGTTGGATGTTGTTATTGTACCAGAATCTCTCAGGCTTTCACAGTCCTTCCAGCATTAGACCAGCAAATCCTGCGGAGGAGTCACAATATAAAGCTAAGGGTAAGAACACTTCACAGTGCAGTGCATTCCTGAGGCTTTGGAACTCGACTTAAAATTAAAAACAACAAACCAAACAACCCAGGCCTTTGAAATACACAATCCTTCATCTTGTTTTTGGCTCATGTTTGACCTGGTTTTCTCTGTTTCCCTTTTTAAAAATAAAGCTCATTAAAAACAAAGTGTTGGGGCTGAACAACAAAAAAAAAAACCCCAAACAAAGCAAGTAAATAAAACACTTGCAGCACTCTCACTTAGGTATCAGTTCGAGCTGCTTGAGGAGTGCAGGAAAGCCAGCTTAGCATAAGCACTGCTCTGTCCAGTCAGCTGAGCATGCACCAGCAGAAAAAATAAGTTTTAAAGAACATTAAAAAAGTCAAAGAGCTCTAAATAAAAAAAACTAGTAGTAATTATGAAGCAAGTTACATCCAATCAAAACTATGGAGGAACTTGAATTTATTGTTGGGAAAGGCACTGAGGGTTTATTCTGTTTTGCTTCCCGGCCCTAGAGCACAACGATGAGTCCTGGTTCAACGGGAAGCGTAGCCAGTGCTCCACAGCGCGGACGAGGGACTTCTGCTCCTGCTGGAGGGCTGATGGCTGAAGTGATACGCTGCAGGCCCAGGGGATGTAGAGAAACCTAAAACACAGGGGGACAAGAAGGCAAAAGAAGCTAACAATCATGCTCAGGAGCGGCGGTGTCGCTGTTATGGTGACGGACACAAGCGACACACACACACACGCGTAGTGAGCGGAGTACAGAGTGCTGTTTATTTCTTCAAGCAACACATATTTGTATGTTTGTTGTGCCAGTGTGGCTACTCCTAATTGGTTAGTAAGCTGGGTTTAAGGCTCTTACTGGCTACTGATAGATTGCTACAGTTACCTGCTGAGCTAGCCCAGGTTTCTTCTGCTGCAATTCTTCTATCTCAATCTCATGGTTTCCCTATCTCAACAAGTTACAGAGTAGTCCATCACAAGCCATTTATACTTTCAGCTCAGGGACTTCCCAGACATTCACAGCAATGAGCTCAAGGCCAGTCTCTTCTTGGCCCATCAAAGGATCCACATGTTCGTCACAGTTTCCCACATGGTGAAGGAAGTAAAAGCCAAATAATAGGTGCTGATCACCTGCTGGAACACCTTGGAAGTGTCTAATGATCCCTTCCAAGTGAAACAACCTCTTTGGCTCAGTGCATGCTGAAATGGCAGCTGAGAACTATCAACATTTTGTAGGCCTTCCTATTAATTAAAGAACTGATTAAGTCTTCTGAGGGGAGCACAACCCTCAGCAATTTCACCTCAGCAATGAACTTGCAGTCTGAATTTGCCTTATGCTGTCTGAAATATTGTCATGGGTTAAATTGGCTTTTAGAAGAACCTTCTTCCCTGAAAGGGTTCTCAAAGACTGGAGCAGGCTGCCCAGGGTAGTGGCTGAATCTCCATCCCTCAAGGTGTTTCAAAAAGGCAAAGATGTGGTGCTGAGGGCCATGGTTTAGCCCCAACCGTGGTAGAGAAACATTGGACTGGATGATCTCAAAGGGCTTTTCCAACCAAAACAGTTCTATGGCTCTGCAGCACTGCAGACTGATAAAACAGAAACTCAGTGATGTCAGAAAAGAGAGAAAAGGTGACTGCAAGATCAAAAGCAGTGAAGGAACAAACTATTCCCTGAGGACACTAAGGCTTCTATAGACTTGTGTCCTTTGGCCTCTAACATACCACAGAATCACAGAATGGTCGGGGTTGGAAGGGAAAGCCAGAGATCATCAAGTCCAACCCTGCTGCCAAGGGAGGTTCACCCAGAGGAACATGTCCAGGGGTGCTTGGAATCTCTCCAGAGATGGAGACTCAACCACCTCTCTGGGCAGCCTGCTCCAGGGCTCCAGTGGCCTTAGATTAAAGAAGTTCCTCCTTGTGTTTAGATGAACTTCTGATGTTCAAGTTTGTGCCCACTGCCTCTCGTCCTGTCACTGGGTGCCACTGCCAAAGCCTGGTCACACCCTCCTGACACCAGCCCTTGAAGTATTGATCAGCACTGATGAAATCCTCCCTCAGGCTGCTCTTCTCCAAACTAAACAGCCCCACTTCTCTCACAGCCTTTCCTCCTCACAGAGCAGTTCCAGTGCCCTCTGCATCTTTGTAACCCTTTGCTGTGCCCTCTCCAGCAAGTCCCTGTCCTTCTCAAACCTGGAAGCCCAGAACTGGACATTTTCCCTTCCCCCTGTCTCTCACAGCAGCTCCCAGCCCACAGGCAGCACAGGCTGCAGCTCACCTGGGGTGGAAGGAGCCCGCAGAGCAGCCAGCTGCTGCCCAGCACATCACACCAGCAGCCCAGCTCTGCTTTACCTGCCCTGGCAGCAGCCCAACTGTGGCTCCCTCTCCTCTACCCAGCTGCTGAGCTGCACTCCCTATTTCTCAGGTCTCTGGAGCTGGCCAGGAGTCTCAGAAGAATTAGCCATGGGTATAGGAGAGGTTGGTTGGAGTGAGGGGCCAGGAGGACGAGCAAGAAATTTCCCAGGATGTGGCACAGTGCTTGTTGTAGCAGAATTCAGGACACAGGCTCCCTCATAGCCTCCTCCCACAGAGCCAGGCTGATCAATTCACTGGTAACTGCTAACAGCTGCTTACTGTTGTGGCTGTGCTGAGGAGGTGTCCTTAGGACATACACTGGATGACTCTGCTGTTCCCTCTGCACAAAAGCTACGTGATAGGCTGCAAGACATGGCAAAGAGAGAGAAACCAAACCAGTAAATCACTGACAACAAACAGCAGACTCCTATCACAAGGAAATCATTCACTGACATCTCACACTGCAAGAATGATGGCCAAAAGTACTCATGCACTCTTTCACTCGCTTACCTATCACCAGCACGGATGCCCCTGCTACCAGTGCAAAGAGTGTGAAGAACATCACTTGGTAGGAGTCGAGGAAGTGGTGGAACAGACTGGCCCCAGCTGTAGAATTCATTAAGAGAGACAATACAGAGTTAAAAGAGCATCTTCTCCCACCTGCTTGCCAAAATCAAACTGAAATAGCCAACAACAGAAGGTTTTTATTAGAGCAAGTAACAGTTATCAACTTGGATAACACAGCTTTGAGTCTACTATTTCCAACACAGTCTTCAGGATCCAATGGCATCCTGGGGTGCATTAGGAAGAGTGTGGCCAGCAGATCCAGGGAGGTTCTCCTCCCCCTCTATTCTGCCCTGGTGAAGCCCCACCTGGAATATTGCATCTGGTTCTGGGCTCCCCAGTTCAGGAGGGACAGGGATCTGCTGGGCTACAAGGATGACTGAGGTACTGGAGTATTGCCTGATGAGGAGAGGCTGAGAGCCCAGGAGAGAAGAAGACTGAGAGGGATCTGATCAGTGTCTATCAATATCTGAGGACTGGGGGTCAGAAAGGAAGGGACAGGGACAGCCTCTGCTCACTTGTGCCCTGGGATAGGACAAGGGGCAGTGGATGTAATGTCCAGCACAGGAGGTTCCACCTCAACATGAGGAAGAACTTCTTTACTGTAAGAGTCCCAGAGCCCGGGAGCAGGCTGCCCAGAGAGGTTGTGGAGTCTCCTTCACTGGAGCCTTTGCAGCCCTGTCTGGATGTGTTCCTGTGTGACCTATGCTGGATTCTGTGCTCCTGCCCTGGCAGGGGGATTGGACTGGAAGATCTCCAGAGGTCCCTTCCAACCCCTAACATCCCCTGATCCTGTGAGCTGCTAAGAACAGCTGAAGACATTCCCAGACAATTGTCTTTAGCCTGTTCTTTACTTTCACAGTCTCAAAATGCTGAGCTCTTCACAACATATAAAGGCATGCTCCAAAGAAAAGCAGAACAAACCCTTGCCTTTCAGACACTGTAGCCCTGGGATATTTATCCCAAGTTCAACAGAGTACTCTGGGCTGACCCAAAAGGGAAGGTGAAGTTGAAATGCACACTTGTGTTCAAGTCTTCTGCTCACAGTGAACAGCCCACACAGAACCAGACTGCTCTGGGTAGGAAGAGACCTTTAAAGCTCATCCAGTCCAAATCCTTGCAGTCAGCAGGGACATCTGCAACTAGAGCAGGTTGCTCAGAGCCCCAAACAACCTGACCTGGAACTGTTCCAGGGAGGAGGCAGCTCCCACCTCTCTGGGCAGCCTGGGCCAGGGACTCATCACAGTCTCTAAAGTAATTCTTCCTTCTCTTGTGTCAATGATAATGTTAGCTGCCAGCTCAGGTTTTAAGCACACCAAAGCTGATGACCTCATGAACATCAGTGGAAGTTAGAGGTTTCTTCTGGCTTACAAAGTCTGGAGGTAAACTTACGCTTGAGTGGTGCTCTGCTTCTGTCAGACAGGTACATGAGGGTCACCGGGATGGCAATGGACTGGTCAGTGATGGGGCTGGAGACAGTCAAGGTGGTGGATAAGGACTGCTGCCTGGAGACTCCTGGGTCAGACAGACTAACAGTGTAGACTGCGTAACTGGGCAGCCCAGAGGACTTCTCCTTCTCAAGCACCTTCACTGCTGGTGACCCACATTTCACCTGCCAAGGGACAGAAACCAACTTGAAACAGCACAGCACGGGACCACTGCCCACAGAGACACAGAGCAACTCACCCCGCAGGAGGAGCTGGCCTTGGTTGTACCTTTACAGGACAGCACTTTCCCCTGTTTGTTGCCACTGGTTTCTGTGGCTCTGGGCTAACCCCACAGCAGCAAAACTCAAAGCATCCCTCACCAGGCCACTGGGAAGCAAACAGGGAAGTGGGCAAGATCCTGCCTGTGCTGCTGGGAATCAGGCAGATTTTGTGCCTCCCTGCCTGTCAGCTGGTTAACACATTCCAGCTAGTGGCCCAGGGAGCCTGGCACATTCCCACTACCCCAAAACAGCAGCAAAAACTGAGGAGGGATCTCCAGGCCGTCTCAGGAGCCCTGCTGGCATGGTTGAGGTGACCTAGAGAAAGCTGTGTGTGACAGCTCAAAAGGCTTTCAGCTGGGATGTGATACTTTCCAGCAACACACTCACCTCCAGGGTATCCAGAATTTCAGTGGCACCAAAGATTTTCACCTCAGAGCTTGGGTGAAGGTTACTGAGCAGCATTTCTGTTTGGTCAACATAGAAGCCAGGGTTGAATGGCACCTCAGTGCTGACCTCCTCCCCGGAGAAGTGGCTGCCTTGCATGGAAACTGTGACTCTGAGGGAGGTTTTGCTCATGCTGAGCTGCTTCAGCTGCCTGTCAGTGAGCCTGTGCATTGTGATGGAGCAGGTGTAATGGCCTACAGAAACAAAAGCAGTGTGACTGTTAATGGCTCCTCTTTAAGGCTTTCTCCCCAAGCAAAGTGACATTTCTGTGGCACCTTCAGAGAGGATCTAGAAATGGTGGCAAAATTCCACTAACAGCAAGATGAGCAATGTGCAGGGGCACCCACAGCAGCTTGCCCAGAATCACAATGGCCAGGTGGCTTTGGAATCTCTTCAGAGAAGGAGACTCCACAACCTCTCTGGGCAGCCTGCTCCATACCTCCAGAATCCTCACACCAAACAAATTTCTCCTCCTGGGTTGCAGTTCGTGTGCACTGTCCCTTGTCCTGTCGCTGGGCACCACTGACAAGCCTCTTGCCCTACACCCTTTGCTCTTGCTGAGCATTGCTCAGATCCCCTCTCAGGCTGCTCTTCTCCAGGCTCAACACCCCCAGGGCTCTCAGCCTTTCCTCCTCACAGAGATGCTCCAAGGCCCCTCCTCAGCTTTGCAGCCTCCACTGGACACAGGGATGGGGCCTCCGCCACCTCCCAGGGCAACCTGTTCCAGTGTCACGCCATCCTCATTGTAAAGAGCTTCTTCCTAATGTTCAGCCTAAATCTATCCTGCTCCAGTTTCAAACCACTGCTCCTTGTCCTGTCACTCCAAGCTCTTGTCAAAAGCCCCTCCCCAGCTCTCCTTTAGCCCCCTTCAGGTACTGGAATGCTGCTCTAAGGTCTACCCAGAGCCTTCTCAAGGCTGAACAGCTCCAACTCTCTCAGCCTGTCCTTGTAGGAGAGCTGCTCCAGCCGTCTAATCATTTTTTGTGATCCTCCTCTGAACCCTATCCATCAGGTCCTTCTTGTGCTGAGGGTCCCATAGCTGGACACAGCACTGCAGGTGGGGGTCTCACCAGAGCAGAGAGGCAGAATCACCTCTCATCTGCTTTTGATGCAGTCCAGGCCACCATTTGCCTTCTGGCTGCCAATGCCCATTGATGGCTCATGTCCAGCTTCTCACCCACCAGCACTCCCCCAAGCACTTTTCTTCAGGACTGCTCTCAATCTCATCATGTCTTAGGTTGAGGGACCTGAGATTGTTCATCCTGGAGAAGAGGAGGCTGAGGGGAGACCTCATTGCTCTCTACCACTCCCTGAAAGGAGGATTGAGCCAGGTGGGAGTTGGTCTCTTCTCCCTAATAACAAGTGATAGGATGAGAGGAAATGGCCTTGAGTTACACCAGGGAAGGTTTAGGTTGGAGATTTAGGAACAATTTCTTCACTGCAAGACTGGTCAGCCATTGGAACAGGCATTGGAGTCACCATCCCTGGAGGTGTTCCAGAAACTTGTGGCCATGGCACCTGGGGACATGGTTTAGACTCGATCTTAGAGGCCTTTTCCAGTCCAAGCAACTCTGTGCTTCTATGATAACACTTCCAGTCTTGGAGCCTTCACAACCTGAGAAATGTTGTCTCATCTCACCTGAGACTGCTTCAAATCCAGGTTCTGCTGTAAAAATCTCTTGTGCTGGGAAGTCCAAGGCATCAGTGGTAAACTCGAGGTGGCAGCCGATCATGGCCTGTGGCTGCAGCTCAGCGATGGCTTCGGTCTGAGCAGCTGAGCACTCCTCTGAGGGGAAGAAACCAAAATAATTCATCTCTAATGAATGAATTAGAAAATTAGAACTGATTACAGTTTAATTACTTAAAAGCAAACCCATGGCTTGAGAAACATCGGGTTACTCTGCCACCTTCTGAAACTGCTTGACAAGGTTATGCTGATCCTAAAGCAGCTGGCAATGGGAGGCAGCTGTCCTACCACAGGGCTAATGCCACAGAGACAGGCAATGACATGTTTACATCTTGTGGATTGCTTTGTTTTGTTGTTGTTTTGGTTTTTTTTTAACAGGAATAATTTATTTACAGGACAGAATGAAGCAGAGTGTATCTTCAACTCAGATCTGTCTGTTGAATAACTTTTATGAGCCTGGGAGTCTCCATTTGTATTTTGGTTTCTGGCAAGATGTTTTTTGCTAGGCTAATAACTGGCACAGAGCAGTTTGGGTAAGTGCTAAGTGTTAAGATGGAAACTAAAAGGAGCTGTAATCAAACACACCACATCTTATGAACAGAGGACATAATGTGATGCTTCACCTTGGTGTTGATTAGATTTGCTGGCAATTTCTGCAAAGGACTTGAGGGCAAAATCAGGAACTTGGAGGTGACAATTGGCATTAAACATACAAGCAAGCAATCAGCTAACTGCCTGTCAGCTGGGTTTTGATAACAAGAAAATACTTTATCATCTCCCTATTTATCTTAGTTCTGAGATCGTAACAGTGCCCCAAAACACCTCCAAATTACATAACATGGCCCTAAGACTCTTCCAGAGCTCCCAGGATTCCAGCAAGGCACCAATAGTTCACAGAGACCTTGCTACACCAGCTTCACAGACCACAAAAACCAAACAAGAAACCCAAACCACAACCCCAAACCTCTTAGCATGGATATTCACACATGAAATAAACTATCGACACAGAAGCCCAGCATGTGGGGGGCTGGAAGTGACCTCTGGAGATCATCCACTCCAAGCCCCCTGCTAAAGCAGGGCACCCACAACAGCTTCCTCAGGATCCCAGTGTCCAGGGGGGGTTTGGAATCTCTCTAGAGAAGGAGACTCCACAACCTCTCTGGGCAGCCTGTTCCAGGGCTCTGAAATTAGCATAAAGATATTTTTATTTATCCTACCATTCAAATTTGAATTTCTTTCCCCAACTGAAACCAGCACTTTGGAGGCTGCAGCTCCTTGGAAGCTTGTCTTCACTCTACTGATGTGCATGCCCTTAGTCCTCTGGGGTGGATTAATCACTATCTGAAAGGATGAAACAAAACTGGGTATCATAATCATGGAACAAAAATAAAGGTCAGACCAGACTGGAGTGTGAAATGCACCTCCTGGTAGCTGCAACAGGAGGTTCTAGGAGCTCCTGTTCCTCTTTGTAAGAAATTTCCCATTTCAAGGCAATTGAAGCTAATAAAACCTTTTCTTTTTTCCCTTTCCAGCCTACCTGCATAAGTTAATCAGCACCAAGCTCTACATCTCTATTTAATTTGACTAGAATGTCTGCTGCAGGAATTGTGTCAACACTGTGACTGCACCGCAAACAAACAAAATCATTTCAATGCAATTGAGCCCTGCTGATCAGTGAGGCACAGCACCGCGGCACAGCGCTTCAGACAGCTCCTGTTGGCACCCCAGCCTGCACTGCAGCTTCATTCAGAAAAGCAAATCCAGCACTGGTAAGCATCTGGGAACAACTTAGCCAAGCAAAGGAATCAAAATGCTCAACGTAAGAACAGTGCAAGCTAAAAATAGAGATGATTAGGCTCCATTTTCCTGCTTCACATAGCTGAGTAAAAACCAAAGCCCATTGTGTTTGGACACACCCCCAACACTCTCCAAACACTCACATTTAGAATCAGAATTAGTGGGGTTGGAAAGGCCCTTGCAGATCATCCAGTCCAACCATTCTCTAACTCTCCCAAGTCTGAGGCTAAACCATGGCCCTCAGCACCACAGCTGTGTCTCTCTGAAACCCTTTGTGATGGGTTACGCCCATCCTGAAAGCAGGGGGGGAGGGCTTGTGAGAGCCTCTCTCACCCCAGGTGGGGGTTTCCCCCCTGGGAAACTGAGTCTGTTCCACTCCCCCTCCCTGTCCAGCAAGCCTATAAAAAGGAAGACTCAGCAGCCATTTGCTCTCTTTTACTTCTGCCTCGCGGGGACGAAAGAGAGAGTTGCTGCTGGCTTCCTGGTTCCATGTGGTCAGGCATGGTTCTCCTCCTCCCTGCTACATCCACACCTCTTCAAAGGACTCCAAAGGACTGGCTTTGTATACATATTTTCCCCATCCATCCTTGTTCCTTACCCTTGTGAACCCTTCCTGTTATTGTCATATATTGCAGAGGGACCTCGACCGACTGGACAGATGGGCAGAGTCCAACAGGATGGCATTTAACAAGTCCAAGTGCGGGTGCTGCACTTTGGCCACGGCAACCCCATGCAGAGCTACAGGCTGGGGTCAGAGTGGCTGGAGAGCTGCCAAACAGAGAGGGACCTGGGGGTGCTGATTGACAGCCGCCTAAACATGAGCCAGCAGTGTGCCCAGGTGGCCAAGAAGGCCAATGGCATCCTGGCATGCATTAGGAATAGTGTGGCCAGCAGGAGCAGGGAAGTCATTGTGCCCTGTACTCAGCACTGGTTAGGCCACACCTTGAGTCCTGTGTCCAGTTCTGGGCCCCTCAGTTTAAGAAGGACATTGAGACTCTTGAAGGTGTCCAGAGAAGGGCAACAAGGCTGGGGAGAGGCCTTGAGCACAGCCTTATGAGGAGAGGCTGAGGGAGCTGGGATTGTTTTAGCCTGGAGAAGAGGAGGCTCTGGGGAGACCTCATTGCTCTTTACAACTACCTGAAAGGTGGTTGCAGCCAGGAGGGGGTTGGTCTCTTCTCTCTAGCAATCAGCAGTAGAACAAGAGGACACAGTCTCAAGCTGTGCCAGGGGAGGTTTAGGCTGGAGGTGAGGAGAAAGTTCTTCACTGAGAGAGTCGTTTGCCATTGGAATGTGCTGCCCAGGGAGGTGGTGGAGTCACCATCCCTGGAACTGTTCAAGAGGGGATTGGACATGGCACTTGGAGCCATGGTCCAGTCATGAGGTCTGTGGTGACAGGTTGGACTCAACCTTTGAGGTCTCTTCCAACCTTAGTGATACTGTGATACTGTAACGTTTGTAGGTACTGATAAGACAATAATGAAAGAATACCTTTTGGTGAGGTTCCCCCTGAAGCAAAGCCACCCCAGCAGTTCAGATGGGATCTGACAGTGCCTCACCTCTCTGTAAGTCTTGAGCAATCCAGGAATCTCATAATAGAGAGCGGCCACACCAACATCCCTTGCCACTGCCACGCCTGTCTTGGAGTCGACCTGAAGGATGTTGTTTGATGAGGAGCTCCAGATGCCCAGCAGGCCTAAGACACACCAGTTGGACACTCTTCAGCACAGTTATGCTAAGTCCTAACTGCAGCATTTCATGACCTCACTGGTGCCTGCAGGCATGTGCCTACTGCACAGGTACCACAGAATCATGGAATTGTTTTGGTTGGACAAGACCGCTAAGATCATCCAGGTCCAGCTGTCAACCCAGCACCACCATGGCTACACACACTTACCAATTCTGGTCCAACTTTGGTAGCCCCATCGTAAGAGTGACATAGAACTCTTGGAACAAGGCCAGAGGAGGGCCACAAACATGATCCAAAGGCTGAAGCACCTCTGCTGTGAGGATAGGCTGAGGGAGCTGTGGGTGTTTAGCCTGGAGAGAAGACTCCAGGGGTCTGCCTTCCAATAGCTGAATGGAGCCTACAGAAAGGCTGCAGAGGGACTTTCTGTAAGGGTGTCCAGAGCCAGGACAAGGCAGAATGGTTTGAAGCTGAGGGAGAGCAGGGTTAGACTGGAGCTAAGGAAGAAGTTCTTCAGCATTGAGGGTGGTGAGACACTGAACAGGTTGCCCAGGGTGGTTGTGGATGGTGGATGCTCCCTCCCTGGAGGTGTTCAAGTCCAGACTGGAGCCTAGAGCAGCCAAGTCTGGCTGAGAGGTGTCCCTTCCCATGGCAGAGGGGTTAGAGTAGATGATCTCTGAGGTTCCTTCCAACCAAAGCCATTCTGTGATTCAGAGAGATCAGGTTCTGGGTGGTCAGGTGGCAGCCCAACACCCAGGTGAGTTGCAGCTGCACTGGTAGAAGCCAATTCACACTACCAATCAAACAGCAGAGTGAAGTTGGGCAGTCCTGACCCTGCACAACCCCCTTGAAAGCCCAACCTTTGAAGCTACCAGAATGGAGACGTCTGAAGCCTGGCACAGGCCACACAGCACTGGGCACCATTAAAGTTAGAGGAGGTGATCAGGGCTGTTTTTGTCCTTGCCAGGAGCAGTGACATTTGATGCTGAACAAACAGCATCAATCGTGCGTTTGCTTCTCCCGGGGCTCACCCTGCGGTGGCAGCAGCACGGTGCTGAGGCACAGGACGTCTCCGGGCAGCACGGTGCTGAGCTCGGGCAGGATGCTGTGCTGCACTGGCAGCGCCACGTAGTCGGCCAGGCCGCTGTGCTCCGCGGCCCACACCTTCAGCAGGCTCAGCCCCACGTTCACTGTCTGGATCTCAAAGGTGTTGTTCGTGGCTCCCTTCCCCACCTGCACCAGGTCATCCCTGCAGAGAAAAGAGCAGAGACCTGCAGGTGAAGGCAAGGTGCAGTGAGGGCATTCTGCACCGCTCTGCTCTCCCGAGACCCCAACCTGCAGTGCTGGGGCCAGCTCTGGAGTCCTCAGCACAGCACAGACAGGAACCTCTTGGAGCAGGGCCAGAGGAGGCCATGAAGATAATCCAAGGGCTGGAGCACCTCCCAGTATGGGGACAGCCTGAGGGAGTTGGGGCTGTTCAGCCTGGAGAAGAGAAGGCTCCAGGGAGACCTTAGGGCAGCCTTCCAGTACCTGAAGAGGCTAGAGAAGGGCTGGGGAGGGACTCTATAGAAGCCCCTGTAGTGATAGGCTGAAGGGCAATGACTTCAAGCTGGAAGATTGTTTCACTCGTGTAAGTTGATGCATTTTTTTATGCACCTGCAAATACATTTACAGGCAGAACAAGCAGAGAAAGAGTGGAGGTATTGCCGTGGAAGCATGGCATTGTGCCATGACTGGGGTTTGGTTTGGTTAAGAGCATTCCAGGATTTGAAGGGGGCTGCTGGAGAGTTGGAGAAGGACTTTGTACAAAGGTCTGGAATGACAGCATGAGGGGAAACACTTTCAAACTGGAAGAAGTTGGGATTGAGACTGGATATTAAGAAGAAATTCTTCCAGTGGTGAGGCACTGGAACAGGATGCCCAGGGAAGTTGTGAAGGCTTCAAGCCTGGAAGTGTTGAAAGGGAGGTTGGCTGGAGCCTTGAGCAACCTGGTCTAGTAAGAAATGTCCCTGCCCATGGCAGGGGCTTGGAACTAGACGATCTTTAAGGTTCCTTCCAGCCCAACCCACTCTGTGATTCTATGCTTTTGGATTAAGTTTGCTCATGTCATTCTCCCTGCAATAAAGAGCAGATTTTGAGCTCTTTTTAGGTGGTTGACAATGCTTTGGTTATCTTCTAATGACGCCTGACAATGTAAGGAAAATCTGACCATTGCTGAGGTGCTGTTGAGGCAAACTTCAGTTCTCACATCGTTATGGTGAGGAAACACAGAGGCTGTCATTCCCAGAACCACTGAGAACTCCCTCCTCATTTAAAGAGCTGCAGAACTTCAGAACAAGGTGGTCTCTTTCCCCTTTTCTAGGGGAGTTAAGCAGCAAAGACATCAAAAGGCCAACAGGCAGCTTTCCAGCCACAGCTTCACAAATCTAAACCACGTTTGACTGCAAGTTCTGATATTTACCCCAATTCAGCATCCCTGAAGACACTGACAGGCAGAGCACCTGGCAGTGTCCCCAGCTGAGGGACAGCCACAGTGACAGACGCAGCAGCACCCGAGGTTAAGGTGCAGTGCTGCTCTTTGTAGGGCTAATGATGAGCCCTGTGCTGGAGCAGCTCTGTCACAGCTATTTTAGAAGCTAGAGCACTGTTATCTCAGGCACCTCTGTATACTGCAGAAGACTCTACAGACCATTTTGGTAGAACAAGAAAATGTTGCATTCAAGCCCTTTTCTAATTCCCCTTTAATCATGCTCTCTGTGTTATAACTGCCAAGTGCTCTGCAGGAAATGAGCTCTGTTACAGTAATGGAATTAGCAAGTGTTCACTAATGACCAAAGCAGGCTGGCTTAGAATATTTGTTATTCTCTGAGGCAGAGACCAAAAGGCCTTGGGAGGCCCGGCTCTGCTGTGCAGAGGCTGCACAAGCCTATCTGAAGAGACAGGCCCTGATCCAGAAGGTTCACCACTTTACATAAGCCTGAAGTGAGTCAGTGTGCCAGAGCAGCAGGAGGAAGGCAGCAAGGTGATGCTGGTAGGATCAGTTAGTGTATATAGGCCACTGATGTGTGCAAGCTGATGATTCAGAGTCACTTAAAGCAGAACTGTAGCCCAGCAGGTCCCACTGGGGATCAGGCTTATCTGGGGAGCTTTCCACTTGCTAGAGAGTATCGATTGCTAACTGCAACTCTTCTTCCTGCTGCGGTGCCTCTGAAGGCTGCAGAGACAAAATCCTTTCTTTGCCAATCCCAGCCCAAGCTGTGTCTTCACTTGAGGTTTCTGGAACAATCTTTGTTCCTTGCTGTGGCTGCCCTGGGGCCTGCTTTGCTCTCTGTCAGTACCTGACAGAGCCCTACCTGTTGGTGGCGAAGCTGAGCAGGGCGTTGTGTGAGTGAAAAGCCTCTCCAGAGCTGTCGTGGAAGTGGACTGTGAACCTCAGCGTCACGCCCAGGGGCACAGCCAGCAGGGCCTTGCTGCTTCCTGCCTGCAGAAGAGGGCTCATGGAGATTCTCAGGTATGAGATTGGGCAGACCTGTAAAAACACCAGTGAAAAGCCTTATTGTTTGGGGGTTTTTTAAGACCTCTATAAAAATAAAGTCATCTGCAGGGGCTCTCATTATGCAAATGTACAAAGCTTCTTTTGCTATGGGGCATAAACTCAAACAGGAAGTTCCATCTCAACATGAGGAGCAACTAATTTACTGTGAAGGTGGCAGAGCACTGGAGCAGGCTGCCCAGACAGGTGGTGGAGTCTCCATTCTGGAGCCTTCCATGGTCTGCTTGGATGTGTTCCTGTGTGGTCTGCCCTAGGTGACCCTGCTTTGGCAGAGGGGTGGGACTGGGGTATCTTCTCCCAGGTGGCCAGCACCAGAACAAGAGGACACAGTCTCAAGCTGCTCCAGGGGAGATTTAGGCTGGATGTTAGGAAGAAGTTCTTCACAGAAAGAGAGATTGGCCATTGGAATGGGCTGCCTGGGGAGGTGGTGGAGTCACCATCACTGGAGGTGTTTAGGAAGAGACTGGATGGGGTGCTTGGTGCCATGGTTTAGTTGATTAGATGGTGTTGGTGTTGGGTTGGACTCACTCTCAAAGGTCTTTTCCAACCTGGTTAATTCTAGTCTAGTCTATGTCTTCAGAGGTCCCTTCCAAGTCCCAACATTCTGTTATTATCAGTATACAGTTATTTCACAGGGCCATAGAATAGCTGAAGTTGAAAAGGGCTTCTGGAAACTGTTTAGTCCCATGCTCTGCTCCTGCTGGATTACCTTGAGCCAGGTGCCCAGAATCATGTGCAGGCTGGACGTGAGAATCTCCTGGGATGGAGACAGCACAAATTCACTGGGCCATCTGTGCTAGTGTCCAGCAGCCCTCACAGGAAAAAGGTGCTGTCCTACACTCCATGTGCTGCAGTCCTTGTGCATTCCCTCTTGCCTTGTCACGGTGTGCACTGCTGAGGAAACTCTGGCCCTTTACACCCTCACACCAGATACTCCTACATATTGTTCTCTGCCAGCACTGGGGATTGAAGCAAGCAGCAGTGCTGCGTAGACTTGACAGGCTGCAGTGTTATCCTGTAGCTTACCACTGTCCAGACTCCCTGGATATGGGAAAGAACAAGTTGCCCCAAGTCTCCTGTCCCACTGTAATACACAGAACCCCAGCACGGAGGGGTTGCAAGGGACCTCTGGAGGTCCTCCAATCCACCCCCCTGCTAAAGCAGGGCACCCACAGCAGCTTGCCCAGGATCACAATGGCTGGGGGGGCTGGAATCTCTCCAGAAAAGGAGACTCCACAGCCTCTGGGCAGCCTGCTCCAGGGCTCCAGTATCCTCACACCAAAGAAGCTTCTCCTCCTAACACTCAGCTGAAACCGCCTGGGTTCCAGTTTGTGCCCACCACTGACAAGAGTCTGACCCCACTCTCTTGCCCCTCACGCTTTAGCTCTTGCTGGGGACTGAGAAGTTCCCCTCCCAGGCTGCTCTTCTCCAGGCTAGAGAGGAAGCTAAACTCCCCAGTATATATGTATATGAGCATAAGGGGATGGGATGGTCACTGTTTGCCCTTGCAGAGGGTGAAGAAGCCAAGGTGAAACCACAGTGTTTCTAACAGCCTTGGCTCTGAGTGAAGGTTTGCCCAGCTGGGGAGAAATCCCTGTAAAACACCATCACAGACACCACAAACTGCTGCCCCCACACAGGCCCGCAGTGGCCTGGCAACAGGCCAGAAGCAACACCCAGCACCTTTCCTCTGGTGTGCTGGGTGGGTTTTCCACCCAACCACTGGGCAGACTGACCTTGGTACTGCCGCTGCTGGGATGCTGCAGCCAGGCTTGGGCAGTGGAAGTGCAGTGCCACAGACAGGCACTCAGAACTGGTGCTTGACAAACCCTGAGTGGTCAGCAGGCTGCATTTGGTTGCCTCAACACCTCTCCTCACCCCAGAGAGAAGTTAGAAACCGCTCCAGAAGGTGTCCTAGATAATCCATTTGTGCACACCCCCACGTTCCTGCAGTAACACTCTGATGAAGGAGGTTGGGCTGAAGGAAAAGGCTTCAAGACTTCATTTGTTATTTTACTATTCTTGAGTAACTTCTCTAGCAAAATTACCCACCCACAACAACTCTATCTGTTCCTTCTGCTGCAGCTGTTGGAAAATAAATAATGGAAGGACAGAGCAAGCAACCCCCCCCCTCCTTAAATATACAGAGAAAACTATTTTAAAAGAAGCCCTGGAGCTTATCTTGTAGGAAAAGCCCTTTTTCTTCTGAGCAAAGAGGCTCAGCTAAAATGTGAAACTCTGCAGTCTGAAAATGTACATGTCAAAACTTAAAAGGGAAAGGACAAATTTGGCCTCAAGCAAATACCATCTATGGTGAGGATGAAAACCCCCACAGCAGTGGCTGAGTATCAGCCTGTCCTGCTGCCTCCTCCATGGGCTGAGAGAAGCAGGCAGAGCACCAGTGCACACCAGTGCACACCAGCACCTGCCCAACCGCCTGAGCTCACCACCTAACACCACCACCATTTCCCAGACAGGCTTTCAAGCTTGCTTTACTTCATCTCAGAAACTGTCCCACAAGGGACAACTGCTCAGTTTAATATTGATGAGAGCAGCTATTCACTGTTAAAGCACACCAGTTTTTAAAGTACTTTTTATGTCACAGAATCACAGAATGCCCAGGGGTTGGAAGGGACCTCTAGAGATCATCTAGTGCAACCCCCCTGCCAAAGCAGGATCAGCCAGGACAGGACACATAGCAACACTTCCAGGTGGGTTTGGAATCTCTCCAGAGAAGGAGACTCCACAACCTCTCTGGACAGCCTGTTCCAGGGCTGCAGCACCCTCACACCAAACAAGTTTCTCCTCATGTTGAGGTGGAACCTCCTGGGTTCCAGCTTACAACCCTTTGTTCCTTGTCCTATCACAGGACACCACTGAAAAAGCCAACCCCTCAGATACTGATAGGCATTGATCAGGTCCCCTCTCAGCCTTCTCTTCTCCAGGCTCAACAGGCCCACATCTCTCAGTCTTGCTCCATAGCAGAGATGTGCCAGTCCCTTCATCATCCTCACAGCCTCTGCTGGACTCTCTGCAGCAGATCTCTGTCTCTCTCGAACTGTGGAGCCCAAACCTGGACACAGTATTGCAGGTGTGGTCTCAGCAGGGCAGAGCAGAGGGGCAGGAGAATCCCAAGACAGGCTGGGCACAGTGAGCTGAGTACAGCTGGCACAGGTGGGTGCTCAGCTGGGTTCCCTGCTCTGCAGGCTGTCTTTGCCCGATTCCCCTGTCTCCTTGCCCTCCACAGCACAAAGCCAGAGGGCTAAGTGTTAGGTGGTGCTGCTGCAGCAGTATGGTTCTTAATTGTGTACAGCTGTAAAGAGCCCAAACAAGAGCTTATGAAAGGAAGGACAGCATGAAGGAGAGCTCTGCCTTAGGATGACACAACAGATTCAGGCTCATCTCCTGCTCTGGCACAAGTTTTTCCACATGACCTTCAGCAAAACCACTCCAACTCTCTCCCAGCTCCTCATCCACACAGTGAAGGCAGCAGTACTGCCTTACCTCAGGACGTTACTGTGAGGGGACTGAGGTGATTCCCATAAAGTGGAGTGCAGGAAAGCAAATCACTTGTACAAGATGCTGTGCTGAGATGGTTCCTCCTACAAAGAGCTCCCAAACTTAACACCACAGGGCACAGACTCCACAGCTCAGTGACAGCCTCAATGTGCACAGAAAGAATGCCCAGAGTGGGACTGAACTCCAGCCCCACAATGTGCTGACTGAATGTCATCTGAGCCAGCCCCGCGCTCCTCGGACGCCTTTCACTCGCGGGATCCAGCAGCGAAGGGAAGAAACAAGGTCACCTGCAAGAGAGCTGCAGACTTTCACTGCCACCAGCCAGCAGCAGGCATGGCTTTAGTGAAACTGAGCCACAACTTCTTTCCTTCTCCACACAGGAAAAGAGAGACCTACATCCTGTCCTACAAAGCTGAACATGGTGGCAAAACCCAACATTCAAGTAGAAATCGAAATCCACCAAGCTGCTTCGCAGGAATCCTAACCATCAAACTCCCAACTCAGCTCAAGTCAGCACTTCTGCCTCCTTCAGCTGGGACACAGGGAAGATGCTGACAGAGTAAAATGGGATATGAGGAAGTGGAGCAGCGGGGATCTCAAGGCTCACCTTGCCAGATGTAGAAAGTTCTTGGCACAAAGATTTCCGAACAGAAATTACAGAATCACAGAACAGTTTGGGTTGGAAGGGACCTTAGACATCAGCTGGTTCCAATCCCCCTGCCATAGGCAGGGTCATATCCCACCAGACCAGGTTGCTCAAGGCCTCATCCAGCCTGGCTTTCAACACTTTCAGGCTTGGAGCCTCCACAGTTTCTCTGGGCAACCTGCTCGAGAGCCTCACCACCATTCTCTTAATGTCTGATCTCAATCCAGCTTCTTCCAGTCTGAAGCCATCCCCCCTCGTCCTGTCACCCCATGCCATTGTCCAAAGTCCTTCTCCAGCTCTCCTGCAGCCCCCTTCATATACCTTTATATCTGGCAATGAAGGCCTCATGTTCCCTTATGTCCCAAGTGCCCAACCAGTAAGATTCATCAGACTTCAGACAACAGCACTCACTTGATAGATGACAAAAGATACCTCACTAGCCTGGGAATGAACTGCTGAGCTTTGCTACAGATCTGCCCTTCCCTGGAGCAGCCACAGGGCAGCCTTGGACATGCTCCTTGCCAGCTCTCAGGCAACAGCAGCTAAATGATTGCCTCTGGTAGGAGAGGCTTCCTCACACAGACTCTCGTCATATGTAAGAGTCGAACTGCAGGGAAGCAGCAGAGAAAGGAAATTCTGGGGCACTGTACAGCTACATCTCCAATGTCATGAAAACCCAGGTTATCACTGGGGTACCTCACAGCAGATGCTGCATTTATATTTAGCACTCCAGATCACCACTACTTCTTCATATTGTTCTCTGCCAGCACTGGGGATTGAAGCGAGCAGCAGTGCTGTGTAGGCTTGACAGGCTGCAGTGTTACCCTGTAGCTTAACACTGCTCAGACTCCCTGGATATGGGAGAGAACAAGCTGCCCCAAGGCTTCTCTCCCACTGTAATACAGAGAACCCCAGCATGGTGGGGTTGAAAGGGACCTCTGGGTATCATCCAATCCAACCCCCTGCTAAAGCAGGGCACCCACAGCAGCTTGCCCAGGATCACAATGGCCAGGAGGGTTTGGAATCTCTCCAGAAAAGGAGACTCCACAACCTCTCTGGGCAGCCTGCTCCAGGGCTCCAGCACCCTCACACCAAACAACTTTCTCCTCCTGTTCAGATGGAACCTTCTGGGTTCCATTTTGTGCCCACTGCCCCTTTTCCTGGCCCTGGGCATCACTGACAAGAGTCTGACCCCAGCCTCTTGGCCCTCACCCTTTAGCTCTTGCTGAGCACTGAGAAGTTCCCCTCCCAGGCTGCTCTTCTCCAGGCTCAACAGCCCCAGGGTTCTCAGCCTTTCCTTCTCACAGAGATGCTCCAGGCCCCTCAGCAGCTTTGTAGCCTATCCTGTAGTTCCTTGTCTCTCTTGAGCTGGGCAGCCCAGAACTGGACCCAGTACTTCACATGAGGCCCATTAGGGCAGAGCAGAGGGGGAGGATATCATCCCTTGACCTCTTGCCACACTCAACTTGATGCACCCCAGGATCTCATTTGCCTTCTTGGCCACAAGGACGTTACTGGCTCATGGGGAACTTCTTGTCCCCACAGCACTCCCAGGTTCTTCTCCACAGAGCTGCTTCCCAGCAGGTCAGTCCCTCACCTGTACTGGTGCAGAGGGTTGTTCCACCCCAGCTGCAGGACTCTACAGTTGCCCTTGTTAAGATTCCTGTGGTTCCATTTAGTTTGGTGTCCCAAAGTGTCTTTGCAAGCTCAGAACTCACTGTTAACTACTTCAGGTTTTTCAGAAGTGAAGTTGATGAAGTGCAGTTTACCATCCCTGTCACAGCAGGGATGCCACACTGCTAACACACAGCTGCAAAGAGAGATGACTCTACCTTAACAGCAGCCACAATGGTCTGGGTGATCCCAAAGGACTCTTGTGAAGTGACTTCAATGGTGGATGATCCTATCAAAGAGCCAGCAGTAAGGAAGCCCCTCTCATCCAGCCTCACCACAGGCACTTTATCCGGTCCATCCAGGATGCGGTATCTCAGTGAGGCCACGTGGTCCCTTGAGAGAACAAAGGAAACAGAGGACAGGAGGCTCCCTTGAATGAGCAAGCTCACATCAGCACCAACCTGCCATCCACAGCTACAAGACTGCTGCTTGCTATGTGTTTTTTCCACATGCCTGCAGTACAAGCTGACCAGCCTGTGTTCTAGTCTAAGAAAGACTGAACTTGTGGTTCAAGCTGTCTTGGAGGAGCTCTTAGCTGGGCAGGGGCATGTGTGGCACTCCAGTTTGCATCCACTGCCCTGCAGCATCACCATCCCCTGCTGTACAGTGGAATCCAGACAGTGATGGCTGAGGCTACAGCACACAGCTTCTGCTCTCCTTTTATGTGAGCAGCACCTTGAAGGGGATTAATCTGCCAGGGCCAGTGCTGGGACTGGAGAGAGTCTGGGACTTGATTAAATGGATCTCATCATGGAAATGGCTTTGTAGCCAAGGTTAATTTTTGGAGTAACCCTCTCCATGATGTTTTCATGTTAATAAAGGGAGCAAATACAAGCTGTAATTAGGGAGCACTCAGGGCCATCAGCTACTTGTAAGTATCACTTTTCACATCAGCTAGAAGATCTGTAAATTATTTCTTTTTCTGTCTTTCCAAGCTCCTCCACTGAGGTAGAGCTACTCCATTTGAACCTAGGGAAAAGAAAGCATTAGAGCTGGGTGTTAAGCTGTCCTTTCCTTGGCTGTAGTGCTGTTAGGTTTGGTGGTCGGGTTCAGACATAGGGGCTCCAACACTGCACAGTGAAGACAAGGGATACAGAAATGTACACACTGGTATCACCTCCACAAAGGGGATTCTTCCCCTCTACTCTGCTCTGCTGAGACCCCCACCTGCAGTGCTGGGGCCAGCTCTGCAGCCCCAAAATGAGAAGAGCATGGAACTGTTAGAGAGGAGATTGCAAAGATGGTCAGGGGGCTGAAGCACCTCTGCCTGTAGAGAAGACTTGAGAGATTTAGGGTTGTTCAGCCTGGAGAAGAGAAGGCTCCAGGGAGAGCTTAGAACAGCCTTCCAGTACCTGAAAAGGACTACAGGAAAGCTGGAGGGGGACTTCTGACAAAGGCCTGGAGTGACAAGATGAGGGGCAAGGGCTTTTTGCTGGAAGAAGCTGGATTGAGATCAGACATTAGGAGGAAACTGTTCTCCATGAGAAGGGTGGTAAGGCACTGGAACGGGTTGCCTAGAGAAGTTGTGAAGGCTCCAAGCCTGGAAGTGTTCAAAGCCAGGCTGGATGGAGCCTTGAGCAAGCTGGACTCTGCTCATGGCAGGGGGAGGTTGCCACTAGTAGATCTTTAGGGTCCCTTGCAACCCAAACCATTCTGTAACTCCATGATGTAACAACTTAATGAAGAATTGTTCAGACAAACTGCTCAGAACAGGCACCAGAACACCATGGGTACCTGAGTACAAATGACAGGGCTCCTGTGCAAGTGTTTCAAAAGCAGATGCTGAATGACCATGGCCATTGGAGCTCCAGTGAAAGGAACAGTTCCTTCCCTTACAAAGTAAATGCATGCACAAAGCCTCAGCCTCGGGCTATGTCCTACTGTCTCTAAGTGCACCTTCTTATGCTACAGAAACCAAACTTCAAAGCTGAAATGAATCTGAAACATCAGGCTTTGGAAACAGATTATGTAAAAAGGACTTTTCAATCTCAGAATCCAGTCATGGGCTCTGTGTAAGAGACAGAGCAGAGCCTTGATCACCCCGGGAAAAAAAAGCCTCCAGTGAAAGCAGGCTACTGCTTTAACTGGCTCAGCATCTTTTAAACCAAGGATCTCTTAAGTTCCCACTACTGAAGGAATTTTCTAGCTACAATCCAACTAACAGGAGATTTGACAGAGCCCAGAAGTACAGCTGAGCCACCAGTGACTTGATGTATTATGTGACACTCTGGCAAGAGACTGCAAAAGCTGACTTCAAACACTACTGCTTTAGGACTTTGCTACACTGTTGGCACAGCTCACAGGACGAAAACTCATCACTAACCTGTTTGTCTGAAGTTTAATGAAGGAATTTGGTGACATTAAGATCTGTTCTGCTTCTACTTCTGGAATGACCAGATGAAGTTTTTCGAACACCTGGAAAACAGAAGGCATTTTAACCTACTGTTGTGTGCAGCAAAGTAGTTTATTTCCGTTTAGTTCACCTTCACAGCAAAAAAAAAAACCCAAACCCAGGAAAACTGTAACACACTGAGGTGGTTTTAATTCTACTCTTATAATATATATGGTAAAAACAACAAAAAAAAAAGAAAATGAAAGATGAATTCAAGGAGACTGGGATAGGTATCTTGGCAGTATCTTGTGAGGCACTGGAGCAGGCTGCCCAGGGAGGTTGTGATGCCACATCCAGCTGGCAGCCAGTCACCAGTGGTGTCCCCCAGGGATCAGTGCTGGGCCCCAGCCTTTTTCATATCTTCATGGATGATCTGGAAGAGGGGATTGAGTCAGTCATCAGCAAATTTGCAGATGACACAAAGTTGGGAGCAGATGTTGGTCAGTTAGAGGGCAGAAGGGCTCTGCAGAGGGACCTCGACCAACTGGACAGATGGGCAGAGTCCAACGGGATGGCATTTAACAAGTCCAAGTGCCAGGGGCTGCACTTTGGCCACAACAACCCCATGCAGAGCTACAGGCTGGGGTCAGAGTGGCTGGAGAGCTGCCAAACAGAGAGGGACCTGGGGGTACTGATTGACAGCTGCCTAAACATGAGCCAGCAGTGTGCCCAGGTGGCCAAGAAGGCCAATGGCATCCTGGCCTGCATTAGGAATAGTGTGGCCAGCAGGAGCAGGGAGGTCATTGTGCCCCTGTACTCTGCATTGGTTAGGACACACCTTGAGTCCTGTGTCCAGTTCTGGGCCCCTCAGTTTAAGAAGGACATCGAGACTCTTGAAGGTGTCCAGAGAAGGGCAACAAGGCTGGGGAGAGGCCTTGAGCACAAGCCCTACAAGGAGAGGCTGAGGGAGCTGGGGTTGCTTAGCCTGGAGCAGAGGAGGCTCAGGGGAGACCTCATTGCTCTCTACAACTACCTGAAAGGTAGTTGTAGCCAGGAGGGGGTTGGTCTCTTCTCTCAAGCAACCAGCACCAGAACAAGAGGACACAGTCTCAAGCTGTGCCAGGGGAGGTTTAGGCTGAAGGTGAGGAGAAAGTTCTTCACTGAGAGAGTCGTTTGCCATTGGAATGTGCTGCCCAGGGAGGTGGCGGAGTCACCGTCCCTGGAGGTGTTCAAGAGGGGATTGGATGTGGCACTTGGTGCCATGGTTTAGTCATGAGGTCTGTGGTGACAGGCTGGACTTGATGATCTTTGAGGTCTCTTCCAACCTTGGTGATACTGTGGTATTGTGAATGACAAGAACTAAACCAAAGAAATGTTACTGTGCAGAGGGGAACTCAGCAGCAAAGCTCTTCTGCAGCCCTACCACTGCTTATCCCCAAGGCACAAATCTTCTCCATTTCAGGTGGCCTACAATAAAACCTGAGGCCAGAAATTCATTCAGGCATCGCAGCACTGTGGCTGTTCATTGTAAACCTTACCAACACCTGAGGAACTTGGAGGGTTCCAAACAGCAGAAGGTTATACAAACAAGAATAAGAGCTCAATGATAAACCTAAGCTGCAACTACTCCTTTGCATTTCCAATTCCTGCCTCATACACAGACTTTAATTCAGCTCTGAAGCAGACATTAAAATCTTAACTGTCAGGAGCATCATCATACCTCAATTTGGATTTCATCAGACAGTTCTTCTGCCATGTTCTCAAACTGGTTGGCTGCAGGATCAAGGGCCTTCACAACAACTTTCAGGCCTGTACTTCCCTTTCTTCTGCCATAAACATCCATTGCAAAGTTGTATTTTGCAGGAAGCTGAAAAGAAGCCTTGGAGAGGAGGAGGAGATTAAAAGGCTTCTGACAGAATGACATGACACTGAGGCAAAGGAAACACCACCCCCAGTGTGGGCAATTGCCCCGTGCTTTGAAGGCAGCGGCAGCACCAGTATTGTCTCAGTTGCCATTCCCTGGCAGCTTCCTTCCCCCAGGACACACACACATGCAAGAGCACACACAGAAGCTACCTCACTGTGCCTTGTCTTGACATCCAGAGTGTCCCTTTTGGTGACAGACCAGTGGAACGTTAGCCCTGGCACGGCACTGCCAAACGAGAAAGGAGTCTGACTGCTGGTGATGCCCGTCACGTACACTGGCATCTAGGAAAGGAAAAAAACAAGAGACTTCTGTGATGCTAACTACACCTGCACTGAGCAAACAATCAAACTGCAAATTCCTGGACCCACAGGTGGTATTTCTTATGGAGGAAATGGTTTGGCTGCTGGATTGCACGGAGGCATCATGCTGAGGACTCGACCACCAGCCGCTAAGAAGTAAATTGAATTATTCTCCTGCTCATAGAACCACAGAAAGGCTTCGGTTGGAAGGGACCTCAGAGAGGCAGGGATGCCTCTCAACTGGACTTGGTTGCTCAAAGCCTCATCCAACACAGCCTCGAACACCCCCAGGGAGGAGGCCACAACCTCCCTGAGCAGCCTACTCCAGAGTCTCACCACCCTCCTACTGAAGAACAACTTCCTCAGCTCCAGTCTAACCCTGCTCTCCCTCAGCTTCAAACCATTTTCCCCTGTCCTGTCCCCAGACACCCTCACGAAAAGTCCCTCAGCAACCTTCCTGGAGGATCCCTTTAGGTGTTGGAATGCAGCTCTAAGGTCCCCCCTGAGTCTTCTCCTCTGCAGGCTGAACAAGCCCAGGTCCCTCAGCCTATCCTCATAGCAGAGGTGCTTCAGCCCTTGGAGCCCTTTTCTCCTATTTTGATGATCTTTAAGGTCATTTCCAACCCATTCTCTGATCAGATGATCTGACAGGATTGGCCACAGCTTGCAGGCCAACATTTTAACACAGAAGCCACTAACCTGGGTGCCTGTTTTCATCCGTGTGATTGGTGCATGAATTCTGACAGCTGCCAGCTGCACCACTTCAACTTCCACTTTGTCCTGAAAAGGGGGAAGGGAGAACACTGTAAGTCACCTTCAGGATCTCTTCACTGTTTTGCCATTATCTAATCACTCTTACCATGTGATCTGCACATGACTTAGCAGAGAAAATACAGATGGACATCACTCAGTAGGACGTAAAGGAATTACAGAAGCATCAGCTTTGGACTGAAAGGCACTTAAAATGCCACAGGAATGAGTGAAACCCAGCTCTGCTCAACACTCCTGATGATGGAAATGATGGAGCTGTGATGGAGCAGAGAGGTGACACCAAGGGACTGGACCATAGTGGTCCCTAGGAGAAAAAGAGAGATCAATAAACCCAGAAGGTAAAGGAAGGAAATGAGAATGGTACAAGCAGCATATGGGACAACCAAGAAGAACAGGATGCTAGGTGTTGATACTCTGATGTTTGCTCTTCACAGATCTTGACATTCCTCATAGATTTTATTCCAACTGTGTACCAAGGAGACGAGGTCAGACCTGGACCTCACGGGGCAGTAGGTTTAGCTTTCAAGATGATTCTGGTTCCTGTAAGAGCATCAAGGCAGACAAAGCACAGAGAGCTTTCTTAACAGGAAGAGCACTCTGTCTCCTCTTGGCCTGCGGTGACATCCTTCAAGCAGCAGAGCTCTGTGCTGTGCAGCATCTCTCCTACCTTGACCTCAAATGAAGAGCCATAAGATTTGGCCCAAGTTCTGCTGTTCTGAGTCTCACCCAAGTTCCAGGCACTGTGCACCCTTTACAGGCCTGCTCAGCGGCTCCCTCACACTCAGCTGGCAGGAAATTATCTGGGCACAGATTCTTATGGAGTGTCAGGGATTGAACTTCCTAGACTGACTCAGGTACAGCACAGGCTGACAGAGCCTGCCTAGAGCTTCAGAGCCAGTGTGTTTGTTAAGCAACAGCTACCTTCTGACTTCTCCTGACACAAGATGCTGCTCAGCTGTAAGGTGAAACAGCCAAGGACAGCTTTAGGAAGGCTTCTTTAGACAGGCTTTTCTAATTTACTTGTCAGTTCTAAAGATCCCAGACTGATGATAAAGTCTTCTTGGGTTCTCAGTAGAACTTTAAGGCACAGCAAGAGGTAGCCATCTGTTGGAAGTATCAACCTATGCCAACAGAGGGCTGAGTTCACATTTCTCACCTCCTGAAGGAAGCCAGGGAAGCACACAAGTTAAACCTGACTGATGCAAAGAGACCCTTCTGAGCCAAACCCCCGAGTTCAAGAGATCCTCTTCCAGCCCCAATCAGTATCATAAAGCATTACCTGAAACACCACAAGGAGCTTCCCTGTCTCTGCATCAACAGCCTGCACCACTCCTGTCACCGTGCTGTTGCCGACAGCCACCCCTTGGACCAGCCCAGTGCTCTTCACTGAGGCAATCTGCTCATTGCTGATGGAGAAAATGATGTTGGACTGGGGCTGAGGTCCTCCTTCTGAGGTGATCTGTAATGAACAGCACACAAACCACCTCAGGTTAACCCAGCAGATACTTCTGGTTCCTGTCACACAGTCCTTGCTCAGCACCGCAGCGTTCCCAGTAGGCAAAGGCTGTCTGAACCTTCCCAGGACGCCTCAGGGCTTATTTCTCTGCACACTGGCCCTTGAGTGATGCTGGACTGGGAAACACAGGAGCTATGCACAGAAGTGCACTATGTGCTTGTGGCAGTACACCCAAACCCCCTCCCCCAGCCAGGAAGATGGGATGGGGGGAAACAGAGAAGCTGGGATGAAGGGAGCTAGGGGAGATACCTCCCAGGACTGTGGATCAGGGAGCTCACATGGACCCTTTCCCCAGGCCTTGTGGCAGGCACAGAATCCATGCTGGGTTAAGTCTGGGCATGTTTGGGCAGAGAACTGATGATTATTGGTTTCTGGCCTTTTGTTTGTGGCTTTTGGACTTGCTTTCTGGTAACATGTAGTAAAAAATTAGCCTGGCGTGCTAAAATAGGTGAGCTGCAGAGAGCATGAGCTCTTCTCTCTTGGGTCTTTTACCCCCCACACATGTGAATTAAAGCAGCCACAGCAGTTCAGGAGGACTTTTCCAATAAAAAGAGAAAATTAGAGGATTTCCCACAATTAGCAAGCAGCATTGGGAGTGACCGATACATTCCTAAAGGATCTGGGAACTTCCTTCCTTTTGGTAGTAGGAGTAATATTTACTGCTTTTGGATTTATCTTTCCAAATGTTATTCTCAAACTATTCCTAACCATTCCTGTTGTGAGGATAAGCTCAACCAAACACCAAACTTTTATAACCTTTATAATCTTTGTATCAAGTTATGTGGGAGGCAGAGTCACATTAGTAAATAATTAACCTATTATTAGGATCTTGCCTTATTACCCCTTTATTTGTAACAGTGCTTCACACAGAATGGAATAGGGTCCATGGAACATCCAGCCCAGGAAGTTTCAGAACAGTTCACCTCCCTTTCTGGTTCTGTGTTTCAGGCTGCAGAACTGGCCTCACTAAGCTGTTTCCTGGAGGTGACAGATTTCTTAATGCTGGGCTGCTATTTCCCACTGGAAAAGCTGAAACTCCCTTAGCACAACTGAATCCAAAACACTCAAGTGGAAGGTGGCTCAAGAACGGACCTGCTGTGGTCAGGAGGAGCATTCAGTGTGAATGCAGCTAAGCTGCCAAGCTGAACAATGTACTCCTGAAAAAGAAGTTCTATTTTGAAACAGAAATTACAAGAGACAGAAAACAGGCAAGAAGCTGCCTTACCTGAATCATGGCCCCAATAATGAGGGTCACTTTCTTTGGCAGTAGTTTAAATGGAGGAAAGACCTACACACAGAAGATCAATTGTGTCACAAAACTGTACAGATGATGTAAAGCTGAGTCTTCACTTGCTTCACTCCAGTGAATTGAGCAGTCAGAAACTTAGCTCATCCCTTGCAGTTAATAACCCACTATGAAATCCGAAACAGAGGAGCACTTGGATCACTTCCAGACTTCCTTCCAGTTAATTACTACACAATCAATTAATTATGACATACTGTGACACTGTTCCTATTCATAGAATCATACAGTCATTAAGGTTTAAAGACCTCGAAGATCATCCGGTCCAACCTTCTACCCAACACTTCCATGACCACTAGACCATGTCCCAGACTGCCACAACTACTCATTTCTTGAACACCTCCAGGGATGGTGACTCCACCACCTCCCTGGGCAGTCTGTTCCAATGCTTGACCACTTGAAATTTTTCCTAATGTCCAACCTAAACCTCCCCTGGTGCTGCTTGAGGCCATTTCCTCTTGCCCTGTCATTAGTTACTTGGGAGAAGAGACCAATACCAGCCTCAATCCATCCTCTTTTTAGGGAGCTGTAGAGAGCAATGAGGTCTCCCCTCAGCCTCCTTCTTCTCCAGACTAAACAACCCCAGCTCCCTCAGCTGCTCTTCACCAGCCCTGTTCTCCAGATCCTTCCCCAGCTCGGTTGCCATTCTCTGAACATGCTCCAGCACTTAAATGTCTCTCTTATACTGCAGTGCTCAAAACTGGACACAGAACTCAAGGTGCAGGTGCTGAGTACAGGGGCACCATCACCTCCTTCTACCATACAGAAATTTTCCTTATTTTATGTGAAATACTGTACTTCAATCTGCTGGGGAGCAGAGCTGATTCTTTGTCCTGTTTTGTCAGCAACAGTTGCTGTCAGACTCGTCTGCCCGATGGCCATCCCATGCACTTGAAAGGCAGCAGTGTGGTCATCAAGAGCTTCACTGAGTGGGCTGCAGCAGAGAAAGACATAAAAAGAACTCTTAACACTCTGAAAACTCATCACTGAATAAACTGGCTCCCCAAAGGGGTTATGGAGTCTCCTCCTCTGGACCTTTCAAGACCCATCTGGATGCATTCCTGTGTGACCTGTGCTGGGTTCTATGGTCCTGCTCTGGCAGGGGGTTGGACTGGATCCCCAGAGGTCCCTTCCAACCCCTAACATCCTGTGAGCCTGTGATCCTGTAAATTACCTGAATAACAGATGCAGAGAACTTCTTTAGTGCACAGCAGCTGTATCATAAGGATGACTCAGTGACTGCATCTTAAGCAAAATCAATGTAACCACCACCTTTCTGCACATAACATCCTGGCATGGCTCTTTCTAGCCTGTGTTTTATCTTAAAAGGTAATTAAAACTTCACCAAAATAAAGTCAGCCTAGAATGGTTTGGGTTGGAAGGGACCTTAAAATTCAGCTAGATGCAACTCCCCTGCCATGGGCAGGGACACCTCCCACCAGACCAGCTTGCTCAAGGCCCTGTCCAACCTGGCCTTGAACACAGCTTCTTTGGACACCCTGTTCCAGTGCCTCACCACCCTTCTGGGGAAGAACTTCTTCCTAATGTCTTCCCTAAATCCAGCTTCTTCCAGTTTGAAGCCATCCCTCCTCACCCTGTCACTCCAGGCCTTTGCACAAAGTCCTTCTCCACCTCTCCTGCAGCCCCCTTCCAGCACTCCACCACCTCCCTGGGCAGCACATTCCAATCCCTCACCACTCTTCCTACTGTCCAGTCTAACCCTGCCCAGTGGCAGCTTAAGGCCGTTCCCTCTTGTTCTGTCACTAATGACCTGTGAGAAGAGACCAGCACCAACCTCTCCACAACCTCATTTCAGGTAGTTGCAGAGAGCCAGGAGATCTCCCCTCAGCCTCCTCTGTTTCACACTAACCATCCCCAGCTCCCTCAGTTGCTCCTCATCAGATTTACTCTCCAGGCCCTTCCCAGCTTCCTTGTCTTCCTCTGCCCTGGCTCCAGCACCTCCACATCTCTCCTGTATTGAGGTGCCCAAAACTGGACACAATACTTGAGGTGTGGCCTCCCCAGAGCTGAGCACAAGGGGACAATCCCCTCCCTGCTCCTGCTGGACACAGCATTTCTAATCCCAGCCAGGATGCCACTGGCTTTCTTGGCCACCAGGGCACTGCTGGCTCTGTTCAGCTGCTTGTCCATTAGCACCCTCAGGTCCCTTTCTACCAGACAGCCTTCCAGCCACACTGCCCCAAGCCCGTAGGGTTGCTTGTTGTTGTTTTCGATGACAAAGCAATCTCAGAGGGAAAGGATCTAAGCCCAGGAGCACCCACTCCAACCTGAGGGTTAGGATTGTTTGGCTGCTGAATTTTGCAGCTTGCCATATTTGCAGCTGAATTAAAATAAATAAATAACTCAATCCATCAACTTACACAAGTGAAACAATCTGAGATGCTGCCCTCAGCTTGAGATCCATCACAGCAAAGTGTTTTGCCAGAAAAGGTTTCTTGGAGTCATCCAGAACTCGGACATAAGCTGTAACTGTTTCTCCAATCTCCACCTGAAACACAGGCACTCATCTTTCATTACAACTCTTCCTACTTACTAGCATAAACACTTTCATTTTGCTTTGCATCACACTTGGAGTTGGATGTTAGAGATACAGCCCCAGGGTTAGACTAGCACCGATCTTCAAGAATAGTCCCTGCCAGCTCTGGTTAGTGTCAAATTAAATCAATGCATTCAGGGCTTGCAGCTGGCAAGAGTGCAATTAAAACATCCAGTAGATCTAAGATGCACCCAAGCTGGCAAGGAAAAGGAGATGGAAGTTGGGGTTTTTTTTGGTTCATCTTTAAAACATGGCATCCAGAAAATGACCTCCTGTGCGACCTGTGCTGGATTCTACGGTCCTGCTCTGGCAGGGGAGTTGGACTCAAGGGTTCTTCAAATGTCCCTTCCAACCCCTAACATCCTGTGACCTTGGGGCCAAAGACTTGCTCTGATGCACTGGAAACAATGGGAGATGTAAATGATCATGTTCTTATAACGGGTGAGGTGCTGAACTGCAGCCTGTTCCCACACACATCGAGGCAGACGCTTGGGACTCTGAGGGAACGGAAAAGGGTAAGTTTGGGAGGAAGGAACACAAAGTCAGGAGATCAGACTGCTTCTCTGAGGTGACAGAGCTGCAGCAGAGGCCCTAGCCATGACATCCTGTTATCTTGTGCCTGGCTCATCTCTGTGCTGATGATCAGCACAGGGGAGCTGGCTCAGCTGAAAGCGCTGCTTCCCCAGTCACTAACCTTGTCAACGACTCGGACATACAGCTCCTGGATATCACAGACAGAAATCTCTGCCTTGGCTGGGGCAGGGAAAGCCAAGCACAAGTCATGGACCACGACAGTCACTGATCCTGCAAGCAGAGGCTGCACCTGCAAGGCCAAAGGAAAATTCTGTTACAACACTTAGCTATTTCAACTTCTCTGCGTTTCAGAGGATGAAAATTGTATCACTTTCAGGGCAGACACAGCTGATGAAGAAGTCTCCAAGCCTTACACACAGATAATTCTGCTATCAAAGAGAAGCTGTAAGGTGCATGTAAGAAGCATCACACTATCAAGCCAGTGCAAAGAGCCCCTGGGCAGCAACTGACCCCAGAGAACCAACCAGATCCTGGGCTGCATCACAAGAAGTGTGGCCAGCAGGGCAAGGGATGTGATTCTCCCCCTCTACACCCCTCTGCTGAGACCCCACCTGGAGCATTGTGTCCACTTCTGGAGCCCCTACTACAATAAATATCTAGAGGTGCTGGAACATGTCCACAGAAGGGCCATGAGGATGAAGAGAGGGCTGGAGCTCCTCTGCTATGAGGACAGACTGATAGAGTTGGAGTTGTTCAGTCTGGACAAGAGAAGGCTCCAAAGAGACCTTCTTGAGGCCTTCCAGCATCTTAAGGGGGCTACAAGAAAGCTGGGGAGGGACTTTTGAGGGTGTCAGGGAGTGATAGGACTGGGGGGGAACTGATCCAAGCTAGAGGAGGGGAGATTTAGATTAGACATCAGGAAGAAGTTCTTCCCCCTGAGGGTGGTGAGAGACTGGCACTGGTTGCCCAGGGAGGTGGTGGAAGCCTCATCCCTGGAGGCTTTTGCAGCCAGGCTGGATGTGGCTGTGAGCAACCTGCTGTAGTGTGAGGTGTCCCTGCCCATGGCAGGGGGGTTGGAACTGGATGATCCTTGAGGTCCCTTCCAACCCTGACAACTCTGTGATGGAACATCTCTCCATTGAGAAGCAGGCTGGCATCCTGCTTATCTCCTTCTGCCATCAGAAGGACAGAAAGCCCACAACCTATCACCCAGAGCAATGAAACTTTCTGATGTGGAATGAAAACCAAAGTCACAAGGAAAAACCCAAAGCTGAAGGACAGAGAATGCTTGTGAAGCCCTGGTACTGCTTCCTGCAAGACTCACACTTTCAGGCATTGCTTTTCATGTGAATGAAAGCCAAAGTTGGGCACCGGAGCTCCCCGGAAGACAAAGTAGGTGTTTCTGGGATGCAGCTATCATGATTATTGCATTAATTGCTTTGTACAAAGAATGCACACATTATACATCTCAGAACAGGGAGAATCACACAGCACAGGAAGAGAGCTCTGTTCACAGGCACAGAACCAGGCACTGATCTCTCCTCAAGGCCTCCACACCTTGCTCATGTCACCTCTGCAGGTCTCTTGCAGAGATTTCTGCCTGACCTTGCCACATACCCCAAGGACAATCCCAGCTTTCTCTGCACCCCCACAGGTACCTTTGCTCTGGCCAGGGCTGGAGGAGATGTTTGGTGCCCTATTCCAAGCACTCATCTGACTTACAAAGATGAACTCTGGACCAAGGGGTGCTGGACAGCCAGGCCCCCACTTCGAAGGGATTTAGATCATCCATGGCATTTCTTGGCAGCACTACAGGAGGTAGCAGGGAGAGCAGTGGGGAGAGCTGACATTTTGTTCTTTGAGGGCACAGCTCTTTTTCCTCAAAGAGAAAGGAATTGAAAGTTTCAATAAATGTCAGCTTTCAGAACTGCAGCAGCTCCCAAGGTGAGTGGCTAAGAGAGGGGCTGGGGGCCCTGGAAAGCAGCGAGGGGCATGTGGCCAGGAGGAGGCAGGCAGCGTGACCACGGGGAAGATGATGTAATGAAGCTCTGCTGGGCTGGCAGACCAGAGACAAGAGCTATCAGAGCAGAGGGCTCCCACAGCAAGCAGGGCTACCCCAACTTGCAAAAACTGCTCCTGCCTGCCACAGCTACCACTGGTGTTCTCATCCCTTGTGAGGTGTCCAGCAGCTCCCAAGCACAAAACATGCTTCATTCCACCACTACTCATTCTTCCCCCACACTAGCACTCACACCCAGAAAAGCTGCTGTGTTGAGAGTAAGCTGGAGGAAATAAAACCATCTTCCTCCACACTGTTCCCCACTTGGGGTCCTTACAGAATGTGTAAGCTGGTGAATGGCCTGGGGAATCAGTTTTATGAAGAGGGACTGAAAGAGCTGGGGATGGTTAGTTTGAAATAGAGGAGGCTGAAGGGACACCTCATGGCTCTCTACAACTACCTGAAAGGAGATTGTGCAGAGGCTGGTGCTGGTCTCTTCTCACAGGTTATTAGTGATAGAACAAGAGGGAATGGCCTCAAGCTGCCACTGGGCAGGGTTAGACTAGACAGTAGGAAATAATTTTCACATCAGGAGTGGTCAGGGATTGGAATGTGCTGCCCAGGGAGGTGGTGGAGTCACCAACCCTGGATGTGTTTCAAGGTGGTTTGGAGCTATGGTTTAGGGGTGACCCTTGCAGAGTAGGGTTCTAGGTTGGACTTGGTGATCTTGAGGCTCTCTTCCAACCTGAACCTGTGATTCTGTGACAAAGAGGCAGGGCATTTATCCTTGGCAGTCCTAGGAAGACTGAGATCACTGCTTTAGGTAACTTGAGCTTAGTTTCTCAGAACAGTTCACTATCAAACCACCCTGTATCAACCTGGCTCCACTGAGCCCCACCATGGCATCAGCCTGCCACATCTGGAACTTCCACACACTGCTGGATTCCACAGAGAGACAAAAATCAACAGGGCACACTGGGATTTAGCTCAAACACTGCACAGAGGACTAACAGACTTATAAAATGGGGGGGGGGGGGAGGGGGGCTGGGGATTTGGTTTGTTTTAAAATGGTTTTTGAATGTGTTAAGTGGAGTGTTCTCCCCTTAAACTCTGACAGGTAGCTAAGATAAATCTTTTTGTATCTCCAAAAGCCTACCTTGCTGGCACTGTTCCACTACTTAAATGTTCACTGCTCTGCACTGCAATTATCTTGTGTACATCAGTTAAAGCACTGCTAAACCCACGGGGGACATCTGACTGAAGAAGTAGTAAGAGCTGAAACAGTGAACAATGTACAACAATAAGCTCATCTCTTTTGCTTTCATCCCACCTCTGTGCCTGGATGACTTAGTTGGAAAAATATTCCCACCTTCCATTTCCAACAGTTTGAGACAAGCAAAAATGTTTCACCATACTCTCCACAATGAGAAAAAACCATCAATCCAGATGGATCAGCATCTCACTACTTTATCAATGTTATCCATGACAAGTGAAATGTCGAAGTTCTGTACCTGTCAAAGCAACTAAACCAACTTGTGTTGCTTCCAATTCCTGCCTCAGGAAAGCTACAGTGCAAATACTTGTTGCTGCTGACTGCAGAATGCATCTCATACCCTGCACCTGGATGAAGTCAAGCATCACTATGGTTTAGTGGCATCTTCTAGGGGAGAAGTGCATTAAAAACAACGTGGAGAGCAACATCAACTCCTTAATAGAGTTATTCACAAAATGGAGATGAAATACTGAGATAGCAAAACCATCCTGAAATGGCACTGCAAGAAGAACTGGAAGGCTGTGGAAGGCCTACAACAAACATTCCACTGTAAGTCTAGAAACTACTGGAGAGAGTCCAATGGAGGCTACAGAGATGCTGAGGCTACAGAGATGCTGAGGGGCATGGACCATCTCTGTGAGGAGGAAAGGCTGAGAGTCCTGGGGCTGTTGAGCCTGGAGAAGAGCAGCCCCAGAGGGGATCTGAGCAATGCTCAGCAAGAGCTGAAGGGTGGGGAGCAAGAGGCTGGGGCCAGACTCTTGTCAGTCGTGCCCAATGATAGGACAAGGGGCAACTGGCACAAAGTGCAACCCAGGAGGTTTCATCTGAACAGGAGGAGAAACTTGTTTGGGGTGAGGGTGCTGGAGCCCTGGAGCAGGCTGCCCAGAGAGGTTGTGGAGTCTCCTTCTCTGCAGAGATTCCAAACCCCTCTGGACATTGTGACCCTGGGCAAGTTGCTGTGGATGTCCTGCTTTAGCAGGGGGGTTGGACTGGGTGATCCCCAGAGGTCCCTTCCAACCCCCACCATGCTGGCATTCTGAACACTTCTGAACAATTCCATCACAGTATCTTTCACATTGTGTTTATGAAAGCAGGAACATTGCACTGCAGTACTGCAGTGGGTAAAGAACAACCTGGTGCTGGCTGCTGTCTTGTACACAATCCATACATGCACTGCAGCTGTAGGCAGTTTCCTGTACCTGAAGCTACACAAGAAATTGCTTGTGCAGAGATCCCCTGCCTGAAGCCTGACTGTGCCAAGCAAGCACCTCCATGATTTAGCTATTGCCTGTTGCCCACCACTGTTGACCAACAGACCGCTGCAGGACATTCAGGTGCGCAGAGACATCAGATAACAAAACACTTCACTCACCAAAGCAACACCTTGAGTTTCCTCATGAGACACTCTTACAACATTTGCAACACTGGTATTGATGAAAAAATATCCAGAACCACCTTTGATGAAAAGTTCTGCCTGCAAAACCAGAGAAGCAGCCAACATCAGATGAGATCTTCCTGCTAAAACTGGCATCCTGACACATCTTGGGTTGGTTTTGCTGGGCTCCTGCCTGCAGCTGAAAGCAGCAGGATAATTCCTTACCTGTAGGTCAGGGTGATTGTAAATGGAGACATCAGTAGGGTTCACTGTTACATCTTCTACTAGTATCAGTTCAATAGTGGCAGACACTGGTAGGAGAGCCTGGTACTGCAAGAAACAGTTCCAGCTGTTAGAGCAAACACCAAGAGCCAGAAAGAAACAGTTCTGTGAGAGCAAACACCAAGAGTCAGAGACAGTTCTAGATGTTAGAGCACACACCAAGAGCTAGAAAGAGACAGTTCTAGATGTTAGAGCACACACCAAGAGTCACAAACAGTTCTAGATGTTAGAGCACACACCAAGAGCCAGAAAGAAACAGTTCTGTGAAAGCAAACACCAAGAGTCAGAGACAGTTCTAGATGTTAGAGCACACACCAAGAGCTAGAAAGAGACAGTTCTAGATGTTAGAGCACACACCAAGAGCTAGAAAGAGACAGTTCTAGATGTTAGAGCACACACCAAGAGTCACAAACAGTTCTAGATGTTAGAGCACACACCAAGAGCCAGAAAGAAACAGTTCTGTGAAAGCAAACACCAAGAGTCAGAGACAGTTCTAGATGTTAGAGCACACACCAAGAGCTAGAAAGAGACAGTTCTAGATGTTAGAGCACACACCAAGAGCTAGAAAGAGACAGTTCTAGATGTTAGAGCACACACCAAGAGTCACAAACAGTTCCAGCTGTTAGAGCACACACCAAGAGTCACAAACAGTTCCAGCTATTAGAGCACACACCAAGAGCCAGAAAAAAACAGTTCTGTGAGAGCAAATACCAAGAGTCAGAGACAGTTCTAGATATTAGAGCACACACCAAGAGTCACAAACAGTTCCAGCTATTAGAGCACACACCAAGAGCCAGAAAAAAACAGTTCTGTGAGAGGAAATACCAAGAGTCAGAGACAGTTCTAGATGTTAGAGCACACACCAAGAGTCACAAACAGTTCCAGCTATTAGAGCACACACCAAGAGCCAGAAAAAACCAGTTCTGTGAGAGCAAATACCAAGAGTCAGAGACAGTTCTAGATGTTAGAGCACACACCAAGAGTCACAAACAGTTCCAGCTATTAGAGCACACACCAAGAGCCAGAAAAAAACAGTTCTGTGAGAGGAAATACCAAGAGTCAGAGACAGTTCTAGATATTAGAGCACACACCAAGAGTCACTAACAGTTCCAGCTGTTAGAGCACACACCAAGAGCCAGAAAGCAGCCCGAATTTCTTGCACAGCCAGGGAAGGATACTTAAAGCACACAGAGCCAGAGCTGGAGGAGTTTAGGTCAATGGAATGTCCACACAATCTACTAACTGCCTGAGCTGCAGGTAAGGTCAGACCCAGGCCATGCTGCTTTGTTCTACATCGCTGACCAAGACAAAGAGTAAAGCCTGCACTTGACAGATGCAGCAGCAGCAGCTAAGCAGGTCTGACACACAGTACAGCAACTCAGAGATGTGCTCTAAGTGCACACAAAATGAAAAAGCAGAGAGGCAGAATGCTTGCTTCTACTGCAGCCTCATCTTGGTAGGATTCTCCCTAGCAGGCCACCAAAGTTTAATCATTCACTTCTAACAACATTAGCTTAGAAAGGGAAAATGGTATTCAGAGGAAGTTACTATTATGTACCCTAATTAGAATGATTTCTTTGATGTAGAAAGGATGTAGCCTCCCCTGATGGCATAATAGGATACACCACTTAAACGTGGAGCAATGATCAGGACATCTTAATAGACCAGACTAGGTCTTACTAGATTCTTATTTAGCCCTTTTGTCTGCAAGAAAGAAGTGTGAGGCTGAGAGCAAAATCCAGTAGTCCATCTGTGATGTGCTTGAGAAGAGCAGACTAACTGCCCCATGGAGCTGGAGCACAAGTGGCATCTACAACTACTCTTCACCTGCACAAAGATTCCTCCCAAACTTAGAAGCAGGTGCTAGAGCTTAAGAGAACTCCAGTGCCACTTTACACCCGTGTGCCACATTGAAATATGACAAACTTCTCAGAACTGGAGGCAAAGTTCAGAGAATTCACTTCTGTAACTATCTCTAAATGTAAAGAACATTGACTAATGGCTTGAGAAAGAGCACAGTGAGTGACTGGAGAACACCAAATGACACAAACAGAAAATTGCCATCTGTTTCCACCTGCCTTCTCTGTTCCCCAGCATCACTTTTTGCTGCTGCTCTTCCCTATGCTGAGTATCTACACTGAGTATGTCAGGGAGTGGCTAATGACTTGTAAAATCAGAGCCCAGGCTTATGGCTGGCACTGTACAAATGAGGAGTCTCTCCCTTGTGCAAGATCAATGAGAGACCCAAGGAGAAAGGAAGAGCATCAGTCAGAGCCCAGCTTTTACATATGGTCCACCAGAGGATCTCGGCCAGCTTTTGCTTTGCTCATGCAGAACCTTTCTCCCCAGTTTTGCAGTGGAAATTTGCTTTCCCCAGGGACAGCTGCACTAAGCACATGGTTGCTTTAGAGAAGGACAAGCAGCAGAGATTCACCAATTCATTCTCAGCTGAGACCATCCTCTGCAATGCCCTTGCTCAGATGCTTCAAGAAACCCAAAGGAACCGGATGGCTTTGCCCTGGCTCACAGCACGCAGTGCACAGAAAAGCAGGAGAAAAGCACCGTGGTGTGAATCTGTCTTCAGCAGCGGCTATGGGCTGCCTGATTCTGACATGACTCAGCCCCAAGGAAACACAGACACAGAAGACACAACATGAAGCACCACAGGAAAACAGCAACAAAAGCCCTGAGTCCCGAGTACCGCTGCTTTCACTTGAGCTGCCTTCAGCTGGGCCTGCTGGTACCCTGCTGCAGTGGCTGAGATGGCACTCGTTCCAGACTTGTGATGAACCAGGACAGTTTGTAAGCCTGGGATCAAACAAAAAAAGCCAAAGTAAATCTGATGGCAGGGAAAAAAAAAGGTGACATGAACACTGCTCATCTCTCCCATTATCATTCGAACCACACAAGGATTATCTCTCTCCAGTCAGGTTTGGTTCTTATTCCTTTGTAAATAGCTCACAGCATGTTTATGGAGGATAAACTGAGACACAGCTACGCCTCACAGGGATTTCTTTAAGCAATCTCAGACATTCATAGAATCACAGAAGGGACCTCAAGGATCATCTAGTTCCAACTCCCTGCCACAGGCAGGGACATCTCACACTAGAGCAGGTTGCTCAGAGCCACATCCAGCCAGGTCTTAAAAACCTCCAGGCAGGAGGCTTCCACCACCTCCCTGGGCAGCCTGTGCCAGTCTCTCACCACCCTCATGGGAAAGAACTTCTTCCTGACATCCAATCTGAAGCTTCCCATTTCTAGTTTTGCTCCATTCCCCCTCAGTCCTATCACTCCCTGACATCCTCAAGAGTCCCTCCCCAGCATTTCTGGAGCCCCCTTCAGATACTGGAAGGCCACAAGAAGGTCTCATTGGAGCCTTCTCTTCTCCAGACTGCACAACCCCAACTCCCTCAGTCTGTCCTCCTAGCAGAGCAGCTCCAGCCCTCTGCTCATCCTCGTGGCCCTTCTCTGGACACCTTCCAGCACCTCCAGATTTGGAGGTGTTTAGAAGGAGACCTGATAGGGCACTTGGTTGCATGGTTTAGTTGATTAGGTGGTGTTGGATAATAGGTTGGATGTGATGACCTTGAAGATCTCTTCCAACCTGGTCTGGTCTATTCTATTCTATTCTATTCCAGATCCTTCCTGTAATAGGGGTTCCAGAACTGGACACAGTGCTCCAGGTGGGGTCTCACCAGAGCATTACCAAGTAGGTTTAATCCTCCTGCAACTAATGAGCTGCTCATGGAAACCAAACCCATACCGTGCATTTTCTTTTGTCCGTTTCCACTGTCCTTCAGAGTCAGCTCCATGGGCATGTCAGGCTCAATGCTAGCCAGGGACACTTGTGTTGACTCCCAGGTAACTCTAAGAGAGCTGAAGTTATCAAATCTACTGCCCTGCTGGTCATACACAGCCAAATCCAAGACTGGGTTGCGATGGTTTGAAACAGGAACCTGAAAAAGAAGGAATGCTTTGAAGTGAATGGATGCCAGAGGAGATTTTAGTCATTACAAGAAACCCCAAGCAAGGGTGCTGAATTCCATCAGATTTATTAGAACCTCTTTGTGTGAGTCATGGCCATTAGAGTGAGCTGTCACTAAGCTGCACTGCTTCAGCTGCAAAGGCTTCTTTTGGGGAGTGGCAATGTGTTTGGATTTTTTCTAGCTGGTGAATCACCTTAAAACAAAACTCAAACCACACAGCTCAATTAGAATCATAGAATGCTCTGGGCCAGAAGGGACCTCCAAAGCTCATCCAGTTCAATCCCCTCTGCACTCAGCAGGGACATCCCCAACTAGATCAGGTTGCCCAGAGCTTCATCAAGCTTCACCTTGAGTATCTCCAGGGTTGGGGCCTCAACCACCTCCCTGGGCAACCTGTTGCAGTGTTCCACCACCCTCCTGGTGCAGAACTTGTTCCTCACATCCAATCTCAATCTGCTCTGCTCTAGTTTGAAGCCATTGCCCCTAGTCCTGTCCTTCCAGGCCTTTGCAAACAGTCTCTCTCCACCCTTCTTGTAGCCCCCTTCAGGTACTGGAAGGTTGCTATTAGGTCTCCCTGGAGTCTTCTCTTCTCCAGGCTGAACACCCCCAGCTCCCTCAGGCTGTCCTCATTGCCAAGCTGCTCCCACCCCCTCATCATTTTCATGGCCTCCTCTGGACCCTCTCCATCAGCTCCATGTCCTTCCTATACTGAGGGCTCCAGATCTGGATGCAGTGCTGCAGGAGAGGCCTCACCAGAGCAGAGCATAGTGGCAGAATCGCCTCTCAGGCTCTGCTGCCAATGCATCTTTTGATGCAGCTCATCTTGGGTACTCAGACAAGTAATGAAAACTCCTGTCACTTCTCAGAGGGGATGGCTCAAATTCTGGGGTTCCTCTTGTGAAATGATGAACAGTGCACTGATGGAGTCCAACTGACACATAAGGGAGCCAGGAAAACAGGTGAGCTCTGGAGTGACCTAGAATCATGAAGGCTGGAAAAGACCTCTAAGATCATCCAGTCCACCTGGAACCCAGCTACCATAACCACTAAACCATGTCCCAAGTGCCCAACACCTCCAGGGATGGTGACTGTACCACCTCCCTGGGCAGCCTGTTCCAATGCCTGACCTCTCTGGCAGCAAAGAAATTTTTCCTAATATCCAACCCAAACTTCCCTCAACACAACTTCAAGCAATTCCCTCTCATCCTGTGTTTAGTTACTTGGGAGAAGAGACCAACACCAGCCTCATTCCAGCCTCCTTTCACAGAAAGCAATGAGACTTCTCTTCTCCAAACTAAATAACCCCAGCTCCCTCAACCATTCCTCATATTATGCCCTCCAAACCCCACAGCAGCCTCAGTCTCTTCCCTGGACACCCTCCAGTAAACTCAGATCCTTTCTTATACTGTGGTGCCCAGAACTGAACTCAGTACTCAAGGTGTGGCCTCACCAATACAGTACCCAGTACAGGGGCACCATCACTTCCCTACTCCTACTGGTCACACCATTGCTGATCCAGGCTGGGATGCTGATGGCCTTCTTGGCCACCTGGGCACACTGCTGGCTCATCTTCAGCTGCCATCAACCAACACCCTCAGGTCCTTTTCCACTGGGAAGATTTCCAGCCAATCTGCCCCAAGACTGCAGCATTCGTGGTGTTGCAAATGCAGGACCCACCTCTTGGCTCCAGTGAATCTCATCCCACTGGCCTGCCAGCCTGGCAGGTCCCTTTGCAGAGCCTTCCTAGCCCCCTGCAAGACAACACCCTCCCAGCTCAGTGTTATCTGCAAACTTACTGACCATTGATAAAGATGTTAAAGAGAACTGGCCCCAGACTGAGCCCTGGGGGACAACACTTGAGACTGGCCAGTACCAGGAGCTAACTCCACTCCCCAGCACTCTCTGGCCCCAGCCAGTTCTTAACCCAGTGAAGAGACTTTCAGTAGGCTACTTGTAATGTCCTTCTCATGCTGTTATTGCACAGAAGTAGCTCCTACACTACAGATTTCTGTAAGCAGGATGACTGGTAGATATGCCTGGTAGTACCAGCATACAAATCAGTTCTCTCAGCAGCCGCCACATGACAGCACCCATGAGGATACAGAATAAAGAGTTCTCTATGCTCTGGTCATTGTTATGACTCAGATGTGCAAAGCTGAACAGATCTGAAGTCACTGAACAGCACTGGCTCAGCTTGAAAGGTGAAGTTTCAGAGATGTCTTTTACGTGTTAAAATATGATCAAATGTTACAGGATCAGGGGATGTTAGAGGTTGGAAGGGACTTCTGGAGATCTTCCAGTCCAGCCCCCTGCCAGAGAAGGACCACAGAATCCAGCACAGGTCACACAGGACCACATCCAGACAGCGCTGCAAAGGCTCCACAGAAGGAGACTCCACAACCTCTCTGGGCAGCCTGTGCCAGGGCTCTGGGACCCTCACAGTGAAGAAGTTCCTCCTCATGTTGAGGTGGAACCTCTTGTGCTGGAGTTTCCATCCATTGCTCCTTGTCCTATCCCAGGGCACAAGTGAGCAGAGGCTGTCCCTGTCCCTTCCTTCCTGACCCCCAGGCCTCAGATATTGATAGACATTGATCAGATCTTAGGCTGGATGTTAGGAAGAAGTTCTTCCCAGCAAGAGAGATTGGCCATTGGAATGTGCTGCCCAGGGAGGTGGTGGAGTCATCATCACTGGAGGTGTTTAGGGAGAGCCTGGATGAGGCACTTGGTGCCATGGTTTAGTTGATGAGATGGTGTTGGATGATAGGTTGGACTTGATGATCTCTGAGGCCTCTTCCAACCTGGTTAATTCTATTCTATTCTAAAGATCCCCTCAGTCTTCTCCTCTCCAGACTGAACAGCCCCAGGGCTCTCAGCTTCTGCTCATCAGGCAGTTCTCCAGTCCCTTATCATCCTTGTAGCCCTCCTTTGGACTCTGTCCAGCAGATCCCTGTTCATCTTCAAGTGGGGAGCCCAGAGCTGGATGCAATATTCCAGGTGGGGCCTCACCAGGGGAGAGTAGCGGGGGAGGAGAACCTCCCTCAATCTGCTGGTCACACTCTCCTTAATGCACCCCAGGATCCCATTGGCCTGCTTGGTCACAGCTGCACATTGCTGTCCAATCGATAATTTCTTGTCCACCAGGACACCTAGGTCTTTCTCCACAGGGCTGCTCTCCAGAAGATCACCTCCTAACCTGTACTGCTCTGTCACTTGTTGAAGCCTACACAGGTATCTTCATGCCATCATTTGTGCCTTTAGCAATGTACACACAAACATCCACTCACACAGTAAGAGCTGAGGGTAAGATACATCTCTGTGTGTTCTGTGGAATATGTGGACTAGAATGAAGTGCTGTAGAAAAAAAGAAACCTTTCCCTCTTCTCTTTGTTTTTCTTTCAAATAAACCCCAAGTTTATCTCAACAAGTCAGGAAGGCTTCCTCACAGCAACATGGTTGTGGGAAGCCAAATACAAATGCAGAAAATGCTCCTGTTTTCTCCTAGAGCATAGAATCACAGACTGGTTTGCATTGGAAGGGACCTTAAACATCATCTAGTTCCAACTCCCCTGTTACCAGACCAGGTTGCTCGAGGCTCCATCCAAGCTGGCTTGGAACACTTCCAGCCTTGGAGCCTCCATAACTTCTCTGGGCAGTCTGTTCCAGCACCTCACCACCTCATGGGAAGAATTTCCTCCTAATGTCTTATCTAAATCCAGCTTCATCCAGATCCCTTTATAAACCTGTGCAAATGACCACCTGTAGGACACTCACCCCCAGAATGCTTGCTGCAGAAGCAGGCAATGATCCCAGCAGGGCCCACAACACCCAAGGTACCACTACCCTTGCAGGAGGTCAGGTTCTTCATTTCTTAAGTGGAGGTCCAAACTGATACATCAAGTTCTGAGAACACAATCTTTTCCTGTCACTCACCACTTGCTTGTTTTGTTGCAGCAAAGGGCAGGAAAGATCAAGCTGAGGGCTTCCATAAATGGGAGTCAAGGTGAGGCGCGAAGGGATGGCACAGATGAACTTCACAGCGACAGCCTCGACCGCTGGGAAAGGGTTGGTGATGGTGGGGTTGTTCCCAACAGCCAAGGAAATAACCTGGACAGTTATGCAAACAGGCAGGTGAGGTGAGGAGCAAGGACTGCTGAGCTCAGGCACCTTCTGGTTCACACTCTGCTGGAAGCATCAATAAGGGCAAACAGGATGCCGAGGGATCTCCAGCACCACTAAGGCAGAAGGTGTCAAAGGAAGCGCATCCTTCAAGGGCAGTTCTAGAGCATTCTCAGAGTATGATCCCTGGGAGCATTTCAAAGAACCACAGACTGGGTTGGGTTGGAAGGGGCCTTAGATCAGCTAGTTCCAATCCCCTGCTATGGGCAGGGATACCTCCTACTAGACCAGCTTGTTCAAAGACCCATGCAATCTGCCTTTCAACACTTTCAGGTGGAGCCTCCACAACTTCTCTGAGCAAGCTGTTCTTCACCACTCTCATGGGGAAGAATTTCCTCCTCATGTCTCATCTCAATCCAGCTTCTTCCAGTCTGAAGCCATCACCCCTCATCCTGTCATTCCATGCCTTTGTCAAAAGTCCCTCTCCAGCTCTCCCTATAGCCCCTTTCAGGTACTGTAAGGCTGCTCTAAGGTCTGCCTGGAGCCTTTTCCCCTCCAAATTTTCTCATCCCATCTCCAGAGCATCTCCATAGCTCCATTCTGATTATCTTTGTGGCCTCCTCTGGACCCTCTCCAACAGATCCATGTCCTTCTTGTGCTGGGTGCTCCAGAGCTGCACCCAGTACTCATGTTTATTACTAACAAATGATTAGCACAACAAATCTCTTGTCACTTAAAAAGCTACCAGGGTGGTGCTTTTCTCACAGAGTGAGAACAGAGCAGCCCAAGGACAATATTTATGGTCACCTCAGTCTGTTTGAAAACAGCTGCTGGTTTATTTCAGGGTCCTTTTTTCAGCCCTTAAGAAAACTAAGTGGACATAAACACAGAGAAGGCTATGCCAGCAGGCTGGGTGAGCTCTGGTCACTGAAGGGTGTCAAAGCCATGCACATGTGAGCTGCTCTGGACAGCACTGGGGACAGAGAGGTGATGCCTCTACAGTCATAAATAACCACAAAAGATGGTCTTCCTTTCTCAGTGTGTCCTTACAGTAATAGTTACAGTTTGTGCAGTGTCCACTGAGGAGATCAGTTGGACAGTCTGGCAGCCACACCAAAATGCTCAGGTCTGGCAGAATTAGAGGGGGAAAACATTAAATCAAAGCTAAATGCTTCCTAGAGTGGCCACAGTGAACAAAGCAGGGTAAATCATTTCTGGGTGGTGGAGAAAACAAGAGCAGGTGCAAAGTGACCACAGCTGCTATCACCATCAGAGCAGCAAATTCACAGGGCTGACATTTGTCTCAATAAGCAGAATTTCACTAGAAAGTAACTTGGGTAAAGAGGAGCAGGCCACACACAAGAGTCAGCTCACTGCAGTAACCTTCTGCTATGATCCTTTTCCTACCAGCTGAAGCTGCAGTTTCTAGCATCCACAAGAGAAGGCTTCTGTGACTCTGCTTCATGCTGCAATACACCCAGCACAAAGCTACTGGAACCTAACCTCATGAAATGCTCACCCTACAGCCTGGCCCAGCATCACAGTGCACAAACACCAGCCTTACCCAGGCACTTCACTGGCTTAGTACAGAAACCACCCCTGGCAAAGAGGTGTGCAGTGCCACCACCCTGCCTGAAGCCTGCCCTCTGTCACCTCAGCTCAGTGCTCCACGGAGGACAACACAACCACCTCCTGGCACTTACTTGTTCTCCCAGGCTTTTGCAAGAGACTCTGACCCAGTGCTGGAGGGTATTTCGAGCCGCAGGATGCTCCAGTACAGAGAGACCAACGCTTCCTGCACCCTCAGTGGTGACATTCCTGAAGAACTTGGAAGGTTCCTGCACCCATGGTCTAGGTCCTCCTTCAAACACCATATCTTTAGAGGAGCCCAGCGTCACCAGCGCCGCAGACGGAGGATCAATAGCCTGCAATGGATTCATTAATTACAAATTAATGACTCTCCCACTCTGGTAGTACTTGGCAAAAGAATTATAGAATAGGTTGGGTTGGAGGGGAGCTCAAAGATCATCCAGTCCCAAACCCCCAGCCATGGGCAGGGACACCTCCCACCAGCCCAGGTTGCTCAAGGCCTCACCCATCCTGGCCTCGGAAAATCTCCAGGGAGAGGACATCCACAACCTCCCTGGGACACCTGTTCCAATGTCTTACCACCCTCACTGGCAAGAATTTCTTCCTCAGCTTGTCTGGCTCTCCCTTCTTCCAGCTCAAAGCCATTGTCCTTGTCCTGTCACTCCCAGCCCTTGTCAAAAGCCCTCCCCACCTCTCCTGCAGCCCCTTCAGGTACTGGAAGGCTGATCTAAAGTCTCCCTGGAGCCTTCTCTTCCCCAGGCTGAACAACCCCAACTCCCTCAGCCTGTCCTCGTATTAGAGGTGCTCCGGCCCTTGGATCATCTTTGTGGCCTCCAGTTCTATGTCCTTCTTGTGCTGGGGACACCAGAACTGTAAGCAGTGCTCTAGGTGTGGTCTCACCAGAGCAAAGAGGGAGAATGACCTGAAAAGAAACTTCCTTCTGAAAGGAAGAGCCACTGGATTAGGCTGTGACTTTTCCCACCCAGTGGTCTGTAGACATGACTACTTTGGAAGAGTTCTGCCAAAAATGATCAGTGTCCCCCCAAGAATTCTGTGGCTGGTTTCTACTCAATGGAACCACAAATCCCAAGTACAACATTCTCATCACGTCTCTCACAAAGAATTACAACAGAGAGATGCTTAAGATACTCCCCTGAGCACATTCTACTCTGTCTGTTTGGTTGGGTTTTACACAGACAGTACTTTAAATGAATGAAGCCATGTCAAATTTCACTTTCATGTGACAGTGCTCTCCCCAGCACAGCCCTGGCCATGTAATTATTCTCCTACACAAGCTTTACTTCAAACCTCCACAACAAATTCTCCACTGACGTGTGTCACTGGGACAGCCTGTGCTGTTTAGCAGCCCAGAAATTCACCTGACATTTTAATTCACAACAGCAAGTTGTAGCTTGTGCTCCACAACATCATATTCCTTATGTGTTTAGTAAGAAAGGAACGGCAGCTCACATCAAGGCTGCTCCCCAAGGCCCTGGACCCATTCTTTCCACTGTGCATTTTGGTAGGAAGGGAGAAGGCAAAGGATGGCAGAAATGTTCCTCATGTCTCCCACTGACCCCCTGGTTATCCTTGGGATGTAAAGATAAAAATCCACTGGGCAAGTATGAGATTTAGTCTCTAGTGTCTGCCTGCCCTTAAACTGCTGCTTAGGAGATCTAATCAATGTCAATCAATAGCTGAGGGCTGGGTGCCAAGAAGGAAGGGACAGGGACAGCCTCTGCTCACTTGTGCCCTGGGACAGGACAAGGGGTAATGGATGGAAACTCCAGCACAGGAAGTTCCACCTCAACATGAGGAAGAACTTCTTCACTGTGAGGGTCCCAAGAGCACTGGAACAGGCTGCCCAGAGAGGTCGTGGAGTCTCCTTCTGTGGAGCCTTTGCAGCGCTGTCTGGATGTGTTCCTGTGTGACCTGTGCTGGATTCTATGGTCCTGCTCTGGCAGGGGGGGTTGGACTGGAAGACCTCTGGAGGTCCCTTCCAAGCCCTAACATCCTCTCTGATCCTGTGATCTGTCTTCCATTTTTATTTTATAATTGTTATTAAATGGGTAACTGACAGTGAAATGCTGGCTTGCACTTCCAGGCCACTTTCACTCTACAGAAAGGAGAGAGAAGAAGGTGGAAACCACTCTTCTGTGCTTCAAAGGAAAAAACTTCTTCAGTGAGATATCTAAGCACAGATTTATTCCTTTTTAAAGTGCACTTCATTTCCCTCCTTGTCACCATGCACTGGCTCTGTTAAGTACTCTACAATCATTTAACTGATGTATGGAAAGCAGCAGCACGACATCTGGAGGGGTTCTGCTAAGGCATGCGAATGAGACCATACAAATGAACAATTCCTAATTAAAGGCATTTAAATCTCTCACACTGCTGCCAAGGAGAGGAAGGTTTACACACTTGCCTTAGAATATCTCAGCACCTTCAAGTTACTATACTCAGCTCTTTAAAATACTTGACCCAAAAAAAAGCACTTTTTAAAAGTCAGATCAACAATTCAGTGCAGACGTTTGCAGTAGTTGCACAAATTTTTGTTCCAGGTTTGGGAGGAACGAAAAAAAGCTCTGGTCAAATGTACTGGAGTTCACCTCAGCAAATTCATTGCTAGGCATCTGAAAAGGCTGAGACCTGGGGCAATTGAGCCTGGAGAAGAGCAGCCCCAGAGGGGATCTGATCAGTGCTCGGCAAGAGCTAAAGGGTGAAGGGCAAGAGGAGGGGGCCAGACACTGCTCACTAGCGCCCACTGACAGGACAAGGGGCAGCTGGCACAAAGTGGAACCCAGGAGGTTTCATCTCAACAGGAGGAGAAACTTGTTTGGGGTGAGGGTGCTGGAGCCCTGGAGCAAGCTGCCCAGAGAGGTTGTGGAGTCTCCTCTGGAGAGATTCCAAACCCCGCTGGACACTGGGATCCTATGGGTGCTGTGGGTGCCTTGCTTTAGCAGAGGAGTTGGACTGGATGATCTCCAGAGGTCCCTTCCAACCTCCTCATGCTGGGACTCTGTGCAACACAAACCCACTGTTTCATGCTTCTATATATTGATCCTGTTCTCAGGTTTGTTCTTCCTGTTCTCTTCAGTGAGCTGCCCACCAGCAGACTGAGTTCCTCCCATCTGCGCAGCAGTTGACAGCCTGTGCAGCAGGGATCATGAGCTGTGTGAACTTTCATTTGCCATGATGGACACAGAATTGTGGCTGCTCCCTTATTAAGCCAATTTTTAATCACTTGAAATGGGCACTCAAAAAACAATTAATCTGAGGCTCACATCATGTTAAACCCATTTAGAGTCTGCTACAAAGTAATTTAATAACTCAAGTGTGCTGTGCAAAACGAGAGACAATCCTCACTCGGATGAGGGCTGACTCCTGTTACCACAGAATCAGACTGGTTTGGGTTGAAAGAGACCTTAAAGATCATCTAGTTCCAACCCTCTGCCATGGGCAGGGACACCTCCCACTAGCCCAGGTTGCTCAAGGCCTCATCCAGCCTGGCCTTGAACACTTCCAGGATTAGAGCCTCCACAGCTTCCCTGGGCAAGCTGTTCCAGGGCCTCACCACCTCATGGGGAAGAATTTCCTCATAATGTCTGGTCTAAAGCCAGCTTCTTCCAGTTTGAAGCCACTGCCCCTTGTTCAGACACTGCAGGCCTTTGTAAAAGGCCCTTCCCCAGCTCTCCTCTACCTCCCTTCAAATCCTGGAAGGCTGCTCTAAGGTCTGCTTGGTGCCTTTTTCTCTCCAGTCTGAACAGCCCCAACTCTCTTAGCCTGTCCTCCCTGCCAAGGTGCTCCAGCCCTTGGATCATCTTTGTGGTCTCCTCTGGACCTGCTCCAGCAGGTCATGTTCTTGTGTTGTGGGTTCCAGAGACACAGAACTCCAGCTGAGATCTCAGCAGAGGGGAGCAGGGGGACAGAATCCCCTCCCTCCCCCTGCTGCCCAAGCTGCTGGGGATCAGCCCAGGGCTGGGAGAGCACAGTGACAGCTCTTGTTAAGCTTCTCAGCACCCAGCACCCCTTAAGTCCTTCTCTTCAGCACCCCTCCCTATCCAGTCTCTGTTTGGGATTGCTCCAACCCAGATGCAGGACCTTGCATTTGGCTTTCCTGAACTTCATGAGACTGGCATTAGCCTACCCCAGTCCTGCCTATTTCTTCAGATGGCAGCCTCTGAGACTCTCTTGCCAAGTCTGAAATAGTGGCAAGGTTATCAAAATCACTTTCCACTTGAGAAGCTGCAGCACCCTCTCCCTCCTCTCTGCAGGCAGACTGTATACGCTCCACAGAGCAAGGGTTAAAGCACGATTCCGCAAAGCAGTCCAGCATTGTGCTCCTGTGAACCAACCACCCACTGATTTGTTTTGAACACACTCACTGCATGAGCTGCTATTTGTCTTGTGAGGGCATCTGAAGTGATGGATTGCCCTGGGAACAGCAAATGCAAGGCTTACCTTCAGCGGCAGGTAGGCAGCTATGGTGATGCTGGCACTGAGGTGGACGTGACCACGGCTGTAGCTAACCACCAGGGTTGTGTACCCTTGACTCTCAGCCTTCACTCGCACTCCACTGCAGGAATCAGCAGATGGCCGAAGCCTTCCTGTCACAGAAACCAGACAGACAAATGCACATCTGGAGGGAAAGGGGCAGGCATCTTAGTGCCACTTCAATGTGGCTTTTCTCATCAGCATTTCGACCAGCAGGGACCAAAGGGCTGAAAATGTTCAGCCCTCCCTTTCATCTCCAACCCAGCACCTACCAACACATCTTACAAACAACTTACAAACCTCTCTCTTTTCACACATTTTCAAGACAGCTCATGAGTCATTACTCTGTGTTGGAGGCTCCAGGTGCAGTGCTCCACACACCACCTCTTACTGCTACTTCTAGAATTCTTTTACTCCTGCGTCTAGAACTCCCTTTTCTGCTTTGCTGATTTTGAAGTGAAGACTGAGCTGCAGGATATCTCCAGGAGGCACTGTCACCAACTGGGACAGATTTAGTACCCTGACTAAGAAAGTGTGAATATTTGAGCCAGACCTGACACACTTAGCAAGACTCCCAGCCTCCATTGCTCACAGCAGCAGCTATGCAGAAGTTAAGGCAGCTAATGACCCAGTAACAAATGAAATTACTCTGATCCCCACCTCGTAAGCGAAGCACCTCTCTAGCAGTACTGCCCACAGAAACTGGAACAGTGATTTAAAGGAGATGTCTGGCTTAGAGTCATAGAATTGTTAGGGTTGGAAGGGACCTCAAGGATCATCCAGTTTCAAAACCCCACACTAGAGCAGGTTGCTCAGAGCCACATCTGGCCTGGCCTTAAAAACCTCCAGGGATGAGGCTTCCACCACCTCCCTGGGCAACCTGTGCCAGTGCCTCACCACCCTCATGGGGAAGAACTTCTTCCTAACATTCAATATCAATCTACCCATTTCTACTTTTGCTCCAGCTCCCAAGTCCTATCATTACCTGACACCCTCAAAAGTCCCTCCCCAGCTTTCTTGGAGCCCCCTTGCAATACTGGCAGGCCACAAGGAGGTCTCCTCAGAGCCTTCTCTTCTCCAAACTGAACAGCCCCAACTCTCTCAGTCTGTCCTCACAGCAGAGCAGCCCCAGCCCTCTGCCCATCCTCGTGGCTCTTCTCTGGACACCTTCCAGCACCTCCAGATCCTTGCTGTAATCGAGGCTCCAGAACTGGACACAGTACTCCAGGTGAGGTCCCAGCAGCGAGGAGTAGAGGGGGAGAATCACCTCCCTCGACCTGTGGTTATGCTTAGCAACATCTTAATGTAACTGTCAAAAGAGGGAGGAGGTCAAATCACCTTGAAGCGGCCGGAGCACAGCCTGGTTTTCTACCTCCACCAGGAGGTGGAAGTGTGAGCAGTCGCTCAGCGGGATGGTCTGGCCTGTTTCAACATTTGTCAGGCCAGTGATCCTCAGGGGCAGCTCCAGCACCTGCCCCACACGTGCTTCAACCCGGCACGGGGCGAACTCCATCCCGCTAGGCTCTGTGACGTACACCTGGCGGAGGAAAGGAGCACAGCACACGGAGCTCGCGGTGGGTTGGAAATCCCCCCCCAGCATTACATTGCCAGACCAGCTCAGCTGGCAGCAAATGCAAGCTGTGTTTACAAGCAGAACTACAACCTACAAGGGAATGCAAGGGGCATGCACAAACCAGACAGTGTTCATGTATATTTACAACTGACAAACAGCACCAGAACCCCCCTGGACAAAGCCAGGGGAGCCAGCAACGGCTTCCTCCCCCCACCCTGCTCCCTACCCTCTTGTACACAATAGAGGAGAGAAAGAGCAGAGAGTTGTTTGTTAAGATACTCAGCCACAACAAAGAACACAGCCAAGGTCAGCCAAGACAAGCAGAAGCACAAGTTAGTGTCTCCAGAGCCAGGAAGCCAAAAAGGGAGAGGAAGATAGTTTACAGAAGTGGCTGATGCTGCCAATTTGTCCAATGGGATTATTTAGAGCTTACCATTATCTTTCTTTTTACATCCAGTAGTGATTTATTTACATTCTACCATTTTCTGATCAAGATCTGTGGAAAGTTTTCTAGGCATAGCCTGAAACTACCAAAGAGCTATGGACACAACACCACAAAGAGGGACCAGGAGGGAAAAAAAACAAAGGACAACAAGCTTCAGAGTGCTCTCAATTTAACCAGCCCTCTGTGATCCTTCTCCCAGCTGCTGCCTTCCCTCTGATGGCTGGAAGCAATTTTTCTCACACTCACAGAATCACAGAAAACATCCAGTTGGAAAAGACCTCCAAGCTACTCCAGTCCAATCCTCCACCCAGCACTGCAAGCTCAATGCTAAACCGTGTCCCTAAGGGCCAGCTCCACAGGCTGCTTGAACACCTCCAGGGATGGTGACTCCAGCACTGCCTTGGGCAGACCATTCCAATGCCTGAGAACCCTTCCAATGTAGAAATATTCCTATCATCCAGCCTGAACGTCCCCTGGTACAGCTTGGAACCATTTCCTCTGGTCCTGTTGCTTGACAGCAAGGAGTAGAGGCTGCTCTCTCCTTGCTCCAACCTCCCTTCAGGGAGCTGTAGAGAGCAATGAGGTTTCCCCTCAGCCTCCTCTTCTCCAGCTTGAATACCCCCAGCTCCCTCAGCCCCTCCTCATAGCCCAGGTGCTCCAGACCCTTCTCCAGCCTCATTGCCCTTTTCCAGCCTCATTGCCCTTCTCTGGACAGGCTCCAGCCCCTCAATATCCTTCCTGGAGTGAGGAGGCCAGAGCTGAACACAGCACCATTCAGGGTGTGGCCTCCCCAGCACTGTCACAGGGGGATGGTCACCTCCTGTCCCTGCTGCCCACCCTGTTTCTAAAACAAGCCACTGGCTTTCTTGGGCACATGGGCACTGCTGGCTCATGTTTAGTCAACTGTCAGCCAGAAACCCCATGTCCCTCTCAAAGTCACAGCTTTCCAAGCACACCTCCCCAAGTCTGTAGCCCTCAACACTGCTTTTGTGTTTATCTGCTGCAGAAAGGTATCAGAAAGCATCTTTTGCTCAGACACATACAAGAATTGCTATCTGTTTCATAGATTAGGAGTAAGATGATGCTCTTGGCCTCACTGCTCTCTACACCTGACCTCATTGCTCTCTACAACTCCCTGAAAGGAGGCTGGATCCAGGTTGGGCTTGGTCTCTTCCTAGTATCAGGTTGCAGAACAACAGGAAATGACCTGAAACTGCACCAAGGGAGGTTTAGGCTGGGTATCAGGAACAAATTCTTTGCTGCAAGAGTGGTCAGGCACTAGAACAGGCTACCCAGGGAGGTGGTGGAGGTGTTCAAGAGATGTGTGGCCATGGCACCTGGGGACGTGGTTGAGTGCCATGGTGGTGTTGGGTTGATCTTGGAGGTCTTTTCCAACTGAAACAATTCTATGACTCCATGAAAGGGCCAAGGAAAGTTTGCTGCTTTAGTGCTCTTTTCCCATCAGCCCAAGTTCACATTAAGTTTCAGTGATTCTTTTATTGCTACCTCTAAGATTCTCCCTTCTGCTTTGTTGATTTTGAAGTGAAGACTGAGTTGCAGGGTATCTCCAGGAGGTACTGCCACCAACTGATTTGGGACAGATTTAGCATCCAACCTTGACTTTGACAGCATAAATATTTCAGCCAGACCTGACAGCCTTCACCACTCACAGCAGCAGATAGGTAGAAGTTGAGGGAACTAATGAGGCAAACACTTCCTCAATGGCTTTTTTTCTTCATTTCTGTTGGCAAATATTTTCAAAGGTGTCCAGGGGTCAACATTTCCTGACAGTAATAGGTCAGGAATTTACAATGAGACAATATCTGGTGCCTAATTTAACAACCAAGAATTCAGAGACTCATAGAATGGTTTGAGTTTGAAGTGACCTTAAATATCATCTAGTTCTAACCTCCTGCCATGGGCAGGGACACCTCCCACTAGCCCAGGTTGCTCAAGGCCTCATCCAACTTGGCTTTGAACACCTCCAGGGAGGAGCTATCCACAACCTCCCTGGGCAGCCTGTTCCAGAGTCTCACCACCCTCATACCAAAGAGCTTAGTCCTAAGATCCAGACAAACCCTGCTCTCCCTCAGCTTCAAACCATTCCCCCTTGTCCTATCACCACAAACCTTTGTAAAAAGTCCCCCCATAGCTTTCTTGCTGGGCATAAATAGATGTTCCATGCAGTCACAGCTGGTATGGGGACAAACAGGCCATAACTGCAGAATTTGTGACTCTGATTTGCTGCTTTTCCCACTGATGTTGAAGAGTCCACCCCAGTCTGACTGCAGGTTTGGTAACAATCCCTATGATCAAAGCTTTGCATTTGCAGTAACTTCATCTGCTAATGACTGATGCTGTACCACATGGCAGAGAGTTCAAACTGTGATCATGATGCAACAGATTCCTCAAACTTGCTCACTGAGGTCAATAAACAAAACTCTTCAGAGTCATCCTCTGAAGGATGCAATTCCCAGCACAAGAACAAAGGCAGTCAAAAATAACCTATTCAGATTGTGCACTGCACTGAATCTGAAATCTCTTATGGAGAGAAGTATTTCTTTTCTGTCTTCAGGCTTTGACTTATGTTTGAGGATAAGAAGTTTCAACTGAAGAAAAAAAAATCTTCACCTTTGTATCTCCTGCTGGTAAATGTCCACTGCTTAGCAGCAGCAGCCTGGGTTGTCCAGCAAAGAGTTTCAAAGCACATCTGTGAAGTAAATCCTGCACAAACTTTCATTTGTGTCACTATTCTAGAGCACTTCACTCACTCTTTCCAGCATGAAGCTTAGTACCTCTCCAATTCCTTCTGCTGAGCTGGCATAAATCACCTCAGCAGAAAACCCAAGCTAATTTGCCACTCAAAACTCCACTATTAATATATTTCTATAGGCCCCATTTAAGCACTGAAAAGCCACCAGAAAGTCTCCCTGAAGCCTTCCCTTCTCCAGGCTGAACAACCCCCACTCTCTCAGCCTGGCCTCACAGCAGAGGCTTCCAGCCCTCCCAGCATTGCTGTGGCCTCCTCTGGCCCCTCTCACACAGGTCCCTGTCTGTGCTGTGCTGAGCACTCCAGAGCTGCCCCAGCACTATGGGGCAGGGGTGGGGAAGTGGTGGTCTCAGCAGAGCACAGCATAGGGACAGAATCTCCTCCCTGCCCCTTCTGCCCACATTGCTGGGCAGCAGCCCAGGCTCTGGGCTGGCAGTGCTTGGTGCTGGCTCATGTCCAGCTATCAGCCAGCAGCAAACACCTCTCACCCTGCAGAAAGCATTTTTAGGCTGCCTTGTCTGCTTAGATGGCCAGGCCAGTACTGAATTACTACTTTCCTCTTGCACTCAAAACTTTCAACAAAGAAAAACGACTTGCCAAGGACATCGGGAAGGAACACAACAGGGGTAAAGTTAATGCAGTGGAGAGAGCTTGAATCCCCAGAAGCACCAACACAAACCAAGGGCAGGCAGAGAATCCTCTTGGGAAGGTTCTTGGAAAGGGGAATGACTGTGGCATTCTCAACTGCTTTGCTGTTTCCAGCAGCCATATGGAAGAGTAAGAGGGAGAATCAGAGAGTTGTACCTTCATTTCTCCATAGTGCAGTGGGTTCTGAACATCAACTGCCTGAATAACACTGACGCCAATATCACTGCCAGTTGTCATCACTCCTTTGACAGTCACTGTAGCAACTGACTGGTTGGAATGGGACCAGCTGAAATTGCCACTCCCACCACGAGCCTGGAACAGAGAGAGAAAATCATTCAAGTCTTTTATAATGTCTGTGGTTCTCACCTCTCTTAGTTGTTGAGCCTCTCAATATCATACATGAAAAGCAGGGACAGGCTGAGCAGGGACAATGCTGTTGTTGAGGAAACACAAACAAAGTAATGCCTCAGGACTTCCAAACAAGCAAGGTGAGGAAAGAGACAAGAGCATCACTGCACTTCATTTTCTTTTCATCCTGTATGGTTTTAATTTCCTTGACTGATCACAGCATTTACCCTAAGCCATTTCATAATAAAGGAAGAAAGTGACCAGGATGATAAATCTTGCCACGAAGGACAGTGTGGAAAAATCATTGAATAAATGAGGTTGGAAAAGACCTCAAAGATCATCAAGTCCAACCCACCACCCAACACCTCCTGACAACTAAACCACGGCTCCAAGTGCCACATCCAATCCCTTTTTTAACACCTCCAGGGACAGGGACTCCACCACCTCCCTGGGCAGCACATCCCAATGGCCAATCTCTCTTGCTGGGAAGAACTTTCTCCTCACCTCCAGCCTAAACCTCCCCTGGTGCAGCTTGAGGCTGTGTCCTCTTGCTCTGGTGCTGGGTGCCTGGGAGAAGAGACCAACCCCCACCTGGCTACAACCTCCCTTCAGGGAGTTGGAGACAGCAAGGAGGTCTTCTCTGAGCCTCCTCTTCTCCAGGCTAAGCAACCCCAGCCCCCTCAGCCTCTCCTCACAGGGCAGTGCTCCAGACCCCTCCCCAGCCTCGTTGCCCTTCTCTGGACACCTTCCAGCATCTCAACATCTTTCCTAAACTGTGGGGCCCAGAACTGGACACAGGACTCAAGGTGTGGCCTAACCAGTGCTGAGCACAGGGCACAAGGACTTCCCTGCTCCTGCTGGCCACACAATTCCTGATGCAGGCCAGGATGCCAGAATGTTGGGGGCCAGAAGGGATCTCAAAAGCTCATCCAGTCTAACCCCCCTGCCAGAGCAGGATCACCTAGAGCAGATCACAAAGGAACACATCCAGGTGAGTGCTGAATACCTCTGGAGAGGGAGACTCCACAGCCCCCTGGGCAGCCTGTTCCAGTGCTCTGTCACCCTCACAGGTTAAAAATAGGCAGGAGCTTAGCTAACAACTTTCAGGGGATGGGCAGTACTGTGTCCAGTGCTGGACTCCCCCAGTTCAAGGGAGACAGGGAACTACTGGAGAGAGTCCAGTGGATGCTGAGAAGATGCTGAGAGGCCTGGAGCATCTCTGTGAGGAAGAAAGAGCCCTGGGGCTGTTGAGCCTCAAGGAGAGCAGCCCCAGAGGGGATCTGAGGAGTGCTCAGCAGAAGCTAAAGGCTGGGGGACAAGAGGCTGGGGCCAGACTCTTGTCAGTGGTGCCCAGGGACAGGACAAGGGGCAACAGGCACAAACTGGAACCCAGGAGGTTCCATCAGAGCAGGAAAGGAAGAGGGTGCTGGAGCCCTGGAGCAGGCTGCCCAGAGAGGTTGTGGAGTTACCTTCTCTGGAAGGATTCCAAACCCCCCTGGCCACTGTGATCATGGGCAAGCTGCTGGGGGTGCCCTGCTTCAGCAAGAGGTTGGACTGGATGGCTCCCAGAAACCATGAAACAGAAATTTTGAATGTTTAGTAATCCCCTGGAGTCCCATCTCACTGCCATACAGAGCAGCTGCATTACTACATTTTTTATCTAGCAGCCAGTTTGTCCTCAGCAGAGAAAAGGGAAATTAGCTTCTCTTACTGTCTGATCACCATCTACAGCCTGTGAGCTAAGATCCACTCCACAAACTGGTACCAGTGACAGTGATGCCCTCAGTAGAAAGCTAACCTACTTAACTGAGGGCCCTGCACTTTTCTGCCCTGCTGGGGAGGGCAAAGGTTTGGGACTTTGCTTTTTTTGCTCCCTCCTTCCACTTGCAACAAAATCCATCCTATTAGCACAAAAATGAACAAAGCAAGCAACACAAAACCAGACAGCTGACAAAGCAAAAGCCAGAAGTCATTCCGATACCATCTGGAAGGACTTGCTTTAGCTATAAACAGAGTGTGGCTAGGTCCAAACCTCCCTTTTGACTTAGTTTCAGAATAAATAAAAAAATAAAGAAGAAATTCTAGCCAGCAGTTGAAACCAGGCTGACTGAGAAAGCACCAAGCAGGATCCCATGTAGACATGGGTCTACAGGCAGGACCAGGAGGCAAGCTGTGTGTTACTGTGAACAACCACTAGCATAAGTGAGCAAGCAGGCTGGCACAGCCTTTCCAGCTTTAGTAAATGCAAAGTAATTTAAATGCTGGGAGAACAAAAGGGGTTCTATTCTTGATGACAACAAATCCCAGAAAAGTGATGCAATTATTGGAGTACAGGCTGGGGTCAGAGTGGCTGAGAGCAGCCAGGCAGAAAAGGACCTGGGGGGACTGGTTGACAGCAGATGAACATGAGCCAGCAGTGTGCCCAGGTGGCCAAGAAGGCCAAGGGCATCCTGGCCTGCATCAGGAACAGTGTGGCCAGCAGGAGCAGGGAAGTCATTGTGCCCTGTGCTCAGCACTGGTTAGGCCACACCTTGAGTCCTGTGTCCAGTTCTGGGCCCCTCAGTTTAAGAAGGACATTGAGACACTTGAAGGTGTCCAGAGAAGGGCAACAAGGCTGGGGAAGCATCTGGGGCAGAAGGCTGGTGACAAGAGGTTGATGGAGCTGGGGTTGCTTAGCCTGGAGAAGAGGAGGCTCAGGGGAGACCTTCTTGCTCTCTACAACTCCCTGAAGGGAGGTTGCAGCCAGGTGGGAGTTGGTCTCTTCTCCCAGGGAACAGTGACAGAAGTACAGAACACAGTGTCACAGTATCGCCAAGGTTGGAAGAGACCTCAAGGATCATCGAGTCCAGCCTGACACCACAAACCCCATGACTAGACCATGGCACCAAGTGCCACATCCAATCCCCTCTTGAACACCTCCAGGGATGGTGACTCCACCACCTGCCTGGGCAGCACATCCCAATGGCCAATGACTCTCTCGGTGAAGAACTTTCTCCTCACCTCCAGCCTAAACTTCCCCTGGCACAGCTTGAGACTGTGTCCCCTTGTTCTGGTGCTGGTTGCCTGGGAGAAGAGAAGGAGAGTCTCAAGCTGTGCCAGGGAAGGTTTGGGCTGGATGTTAGGAAGAAATTCTTCCCAGAAAGAGAGATTGGCCCTTGGGATGTGCTGCCCAGGGAGGTGGTGGAGTCACCATCCCTGGAAACGGTTAAAAGCAGACTGGCTGAGGCCCTTGGTGCCATGGTTTAGTTGATCAGATGGTGCTGGGTGAGAGGTTGGACTCGATGATCTTGGAGGTCTTTTCCAACCTGCTTAATTCTGTGATTGTGTGAGTAACACACAGGTGAGATACTTGATGATATATGCAAGATAAAATGAGGCAAGACTAGCACTGTAGGAGGTGGCAAGCAGAACAACACATTTCCTGTCCCTGGCTGGGCCAATTCTAGCAGAGGAAATAGTGAAAAAGTGTCTTTGTAACTAAAGTTTTACCATGCTCTGCTGGTGTGGTTGGGTATAGCAGGAACTAATCCAAAGCTCCCACAGAAATCAGAACTGCAGATGACAGAACTAAACTCGTGAGCTAATTTCAGGTCTACACTAGAGAGCACAAATGCACTCCTCTGAGATGGATTTGTTTCTTCACACACAGACCCTCCCCCATCCCACTGCCTCTTTTTGTTTACTTGAAAACAGACCCAAACCTCAGCACTGCCTAATGCTGAAAGCTGGAGTTCAGGATCTCTGCTGGGGTAAGAGGCAGCTGGGGAAGCACAATGATCTTTGCTGCAGTTAAGACTGTACTCTGGACAAGCCATTGGCTTCAGGAAGTGTATGGAGGACTGGCAGCATGGGAGCACAGATGTATCCAAGAATAAGGTCCCTTTAGAAGGGGACACAGTCAGGGACACTGTGGTCTCTGCCTCCTGATGACTTGTTATTACAATCACAGAATGCTTTAGGTGGAAGGGGTCTTTAAGGCCCACCCAGTCCAACCTCCCTGCAGGCAGCAGGGACATCTGCAACTAGAGCAGCTTGCCCAGAGCCCCAAACAACCTGACCTGCAATGGTTCCAGGGATGAGGCATCCCCTCCCCACCCCAACCCCCACTCTGGGCAACCTGGGTCAGGGTCTCACCACCCTAAATAAATAAAAAGATTCTTCCTTCTCTCCAGACTGATGCTCCCTCTTTTAGATCAAACCATCACCCCTTGTCCTGTCACATCAGGCCCCGCTCAAAAGTCTGTCCCCAGCTTTCTGATCAGCCCTTGAAGCACTAAAAGGCCACCAGGACTCCCTGAAGCCTTTTCTTCTGGAGGCTGAACAAGGCCAACTCTCTCAGCCTGGCTTCACAGTACAGGGGTTTCAGCCCCCTGATCATTCTTGTGGCCCTCAATCATGAGATGTGTGGCAAGTGAAGGACACTGATGTCCAAGGCTGGCAGGGTGCTGCTCATTAATCTTCTGCCTTTTGCAGTCTCTCCACACTCTGATTCCTGCTCCCAGACTTCCATCCCTTCCCAATAAATGGTCCCCTCCAACTATAGCTATGAAGGTTTGCACCCTGGCTGCTTCCTGTAATCCCAAACCACTGCATGCAGTTGTGTGTGGTGCATGCACCAGGGAGAGAGGAAGTAAATGAAAACAGGAGGTAAAAGACAGGGGGAGGTTTATCTCTGTTGGTTTCTTATCTGCTTGTTTTAACTCTTTTTTTCAACACCTACAACTAACATCCCACAAAATTCCTCCAAATACAAGCTTCTAGATGTCACTGTGCATGATGGATCCAAAGTTAACCCTATCTAGGTGGTGACAGGCCTCACTGTGCCTGCATGCAGACACAATCAAAGAATGGTTTGGGTTGGAAGGGAGCTCCAAAGCTCATCCAGTCCAACCCCTCTGCACTCAGCAGAGACATCCCCAACTAGATCAGGTTGCCCTGAGCCCTGTCCAGCCTCACCTTAAAAATCCCCAGGGATGGGGCCCCAGACACCTCCCTGGGAAACCTGTTCCAGTGTTCCACCACCTTCAGAGTAAAGATCTTGCTCCTAATATCCAATCAAAATCTGCTCTGCTCTAGTTTGAAGCCATTGCCCCTGGTCCTGTCCCTGCAGGCCTTTGCAAGCAGTCTCTCTCCACTGTTCTTGTAGCCCCCTTCAGGTACTGAAAGGCTGCTATTAGGTCTCCCTGGAGCCTTCTCTTGTCCAGGCTGAACACCCCCAGCTCCCTCAGCCTGTCCTCATAGCAGAGCTGTTCCAACCCCCTGATCATTTTCATGGCCTCCTCTGGACCCTCTCCATCAGCTCCGTGTCCTTAATACAGTGAGGGCTCCAGAGCTGGACACAGTACTCCAGGTGAGGTCTCACCAGAGCAGAGTGGCAGAATCACCTCTCTGGATCCCTGGTAACACTGCTTTTGATGCAGCCCAAGCTGTCATTTGCCTTCTGTGCTTCAAGCTCACACTGCCTGCTCATGCCCAGCTTCTCCTCCACCAGCACTCCCTCTGGCATACCTGTATGGTGTACTGGTAGGCTCCTGCTTTAGGCTGCCAAGGAAATGTCAAAACACTGGGTGAAAGAACTATGGGCAGATAGATTTCAACATCTTGCTGGCTTTCAACTGGTACTGGTAATGTATGAACACTTCCATCCTACAAAAAGCAACAGCAGAGCATTAAAAATGGCAGCACAGGGCATCCACGAACTCCTGGGTAGTCCTCATGTACAGCAAAGCTGTTGACAGCACCTACGAGAGAAAGGAAACTGTTCAGGGGCACTTGTGTGCAGGGAGCTCGGCACAGCAAAGTGTGCTGCTGTGTTAAATGACTACAGAAATACACTGAAAAGACAAATAGCAGCAGGAAATACATTCTTCCACTATCCCCAGGGCTTGAGACCTTGTCTGAAGAATGGATTCAGTGCACACCTGCATTTACTCTGCTCCTTCCACTCTGTAGCAGGTGAAGATGACACTGACTCTAGAAGCCCCATTTCTCACCTCACCCCAACCCAAACACTGGCTTTTACATCTTGGCTGTGCCTGTAATGCCATGACCCTCTGGCACAATATACTGCTTCTTACTGGAGCCTGAAGGAAAACTAAGAGCTCTCAGGTGACCTCATTTCATTCAAGAGCACCTCTCTGCTCCAGAGACTGAGCATGGCTTACCACACACAGGGACCTACTAAATCCTACTGGAGGAATCACAAAAATGATTCCACAGCACAGGTGAGCTGTTGAACCTTTCCAAATTCCAAGCAGAAGCAAATCAGTTTCACAGCACATGCCCTAGTCAGCCATACACTCAGCAGCCTGCCCAACCAGCAGAAAGTTAATGAATATTAATTTGAAGAACTCTGCAGGCTGATACACTTGGCAGATTTTCATTCCAGCTCTCACTTACCAAATGACAGAACACTTTCCAAATCTAACTGAAGGCAGAGCAAGGCCAGGCTATGACACTGATGATCCTACCCCAGCCAACTGTTAAAATTCACTCAGAGGAGGGGAGGGGACCTTTGCACCAGCACAAGGCAACAATATTTACCCACCCACATAACTGCCATGAGAAGAAGAATCAGTGCTGTGCACCACTACTTTAACAGGTGGTTGCCACACACTGAGCAGCAAAGTCCCCCAGCTTTTATGTAAGGAGATCCTCTGCTGACTTCACTGACAGCATTCCTGAAGCAGGCATTTCAGAAGCTAGTTAATCTGTGTGAACAAAAATGGCTAAGGCCCACATAATCCACAGAATCATGGAGTGGTTTGGGTTGAAAGGGACCTTAAAGATCACCTAAGTTCCAACTCCCCTGCCATGGGCAGGTCCTACTAGAGCAGCTTGCTCAAGGCCCCACCTCACCTGCCTTTCAACACTGCCAGGCTTCAAGTCTCCACAACTTCTCTGGGCAACCTGTTGCAGTGCCTCACCACCCTCATGGGGATGAATCTCTTCTTAATGTCTAGTCTGAATTCTTAGTTTTCCTTTTACTGTGTCAGTGTAAAGCCACAGTATCTCTTTTAGGCCCAGCAGGAAGAGTTCTTATAAAACCATACCTGATCTACGACTGATGTCAGTGCAGCATCAATAACGGTCTGGCCCTTCTTCATTGCTTTCACATAGTGGTATGATCCATTCAGAGAGGACTTCAGCACCTCAAAATAGTCTCTGGACAGCTTTGTATAAATTCTGATATTCTAAAACCAGAAGATATTGCCACAGGTGACTGCCACAAACACTGTGCGACCACCAGCAATAAATCAAGGAGAGAACAATTCTTTCATGACAAGAGTTCAGAGAAACTTACTGAGGAAGAATTTTCCTCCATGGAAGTTTCAGCCTTTGTACCTTCCAGGCAGAGCATTAACTCCACCAGAAGATATTTACTTTTGTAAATCAGCAGCAACATACAGGGAGACCACCAATATTTATACCACTAAGTAATTCCTATCTAACAATATTTATACCACTAAGTAATTCCTATCTAACAAGAATTCCTTCATTCTGTCCTTCTTAAACACACAAGGGGCAAGAACATGCAAACACACTGCCCCTGTAGCACACTTCTGAGATCTAGTTGAAACTTGGATCTTTTATCTCAGGAAGCAGAGAAGTGCAAATAAAACAACACTCACAAAGCCATCTTCTGCAAAGCAATCATTCCATGATTATTTTCTGCTTGTGAATGAACTCTTTGTGGTTGGGTTTGTTTTCTTTCAGATCAATGTGTATTTGGTATTTAGTATCTAGAATTCATCTTAAACTTCCAAATGATGCAGTGTCTTCATGCCAGCCCATCATCCAAGCTCTTCCCCTAACCAACTGAAAGGAGAAAGGAAGCTCCTCAAGGGTTTACACCTTCCTTACACCTCGTTCCCTGGTAGGACAGCTTGCCTCTAGGTGTGACAGTGTCCATTTGAGGGGGACTGGTGAGATGAAGCACTGCATGAACACAGCTCTCCAGCAGTCACACTGGTTGCTATTTCCAGTGCAGTGCCTGTGCTACATGTCTGAAGTGAGCTGTCCAACCCCCTCCAGCTTATTCTATAGCACTTAGACCTCACACTGGTTGCTATTTGCAGTGCAGTGCCTGTGCTACATGTCTGAAGTGATTTGTCCAACCCCTTCCAGCTTATTCTATAGCACTTAGACCCCAACAGGCACTTCCACATCAACCACCCACAGCGTTTCAGTTAGAAAACAAAGGGAGAAAAGAAGGCAGGAAACAACCTGCTCTGAAGTGCTCTAACTCAGTGTAAACAGGAAACTACTCAACTACTTTCAGTGAAAGGCAGCATTTAGGAGAGCGACAGACACACAGAAGGAGATCAACATCTCAACTTACATCAGATAAATACACCTTGTTGCTTGATTGGTCATACACTTCCACTGTAATCTCGTAAAGCCTGCCTGCTTCCAGGACCCATTTGTCACCTGGATGAATTTTATATCCTACAAAACAGGAGAGACTGAGCAGCACAGACCAACAGCTCCTCACATAACACACACAAGCACTTTGCTACTGCTGTCCACACTCTGAAGGTGCACTTTCATTGTTTTAAGCTGCTGAATACAAAGATGAAGGATTTAAGTATTCACACTTGCTTAGTAAGTCTTTACTACTAAACCTACTTCACACTGAGCTACTGCAGTGAATAAAATCATTCCCCCTCTGAAAAGTGAGCCAGCAGTGCCCTCATGCAGCCCAGCAGGCAGCTGTGTGCTGGGCTGCAGCCAGAGGAGTGTGGGCAGCAGGGCAAGAGAGGGGATTCTGCCCCTTGACTCTGCTCTGCTCAGACCACATTTTCAACCCTGCCTCCAGCTCTGCTGTCCCCAGCAGCAGGAGGACACAGAGCTGCTGGAGGGAGTCCAGAGGAGGCCACAAAGATGCTCCAAGGACCAGAGCATCTCTGCTATGAGGACAGGCTGAGGGAGCTGGGGGTGTTCAGCCTGGAGAAGAAAGACTCCGGAGGGACCTCAGAGCTGCCTTCTAGTACCTGAAGGGATGCTACAGGAAGATGGAGAGGGACTTTTCATGAGGGTGTCTAGAGACAGGACAAGGGGGAATGGTTTGAAGCTGAGGGAGAACAGGGCTAGACTGGAGCTTAGGAAGAAGTTCCTTAGTAGGAGGGTGGTGACACTCTGGAACAGGTTGCCCAGGGAGGTTGTGGATGCCTCCTCCCTGTTCAAGGCCAGGTTGGATGAGGCCTTGAACAACCTGGTTTAGTCAAGAGGTGTCCCTCTCCACGTCAAGGGTTGGAGTAGATGGTATCTGAGGTCCCTTCCAACCTAAGCCATTCTATGAACAGCACCACAAAAACTGGAGGGGTGGATACACACAGAGGCAAACAGCAACACAAAAACAAGCCAAGGAATTATATGAAGCAATCAGGAGAACTTCAGCCTGTACCAACCCAAGCGCCTGGGATTTACAACGTAGACAGTGCTGTTTGGCAGCCTGGCAACCCCCTGCATGCTGATACCTGAAGTCTCAGTAAAGGAACAGAAAAGTTTTGTTGAAAATCACCTAAAGATCAGCTCTTTCCTGGGGCTTCTTATGCCTCTTTGGATATTTAAAGGTTACTGTACACTGGAAAGAAATGTTATCGCCACTACCCTGAAAGGGAAGGAGCATTTCAGGGAGTATAAAACCCTGAATAGAAGAATCAAATAAAGCCTCATCACATTTCCACACTGACTGAGGGGAACAGGCCAGATTTAATTGATGAGCCAGCAGTGTGCCCAGGTGGCCAAAAAGGCCAATGGCATCCTGGCCTCCATCAAGAATAGTGTGGCCAGCAGGAGCAGGGAAGTCATTGTGCCCTGGACTCAGCACTGGTTAGGCCACACCTTGAGTACTGTGTCCAGTTCTGGGCCCCTCAGTTTAAGAAGGACACTGAGACACTTGAACGTGTCCAGAGAAGGGCAATGAGGCTGGGGAGAGGTCTGGAGCACAGCCCTGTGAGGAGAGGCTGAGGGAGCTGGGGTTGTTTAGCCTGGAGAAGAGGAGGCTCAGGGGAGACCTTGCTGTCTACAACTCCCTGAAGGGAGGTTGTAGCCAGGTGGGGGTTGGTCTCTTCTCCCAGGCAACCAGACCAGAACAAGAGGACACAGTCTCAAGCTGTGCCAGGAGAAGTTTAGGCTGGAGGTGAGGAGAAAGTTCTTCCCAGAAAGAGTAATTGGCCATTGGAATGTGTTGCCCAGGGAGGTGGTGGAGTCACCATCCCTGGAGGTGTTCAAAAAAGGATTGGACACAGCACTTGAAGCCATCCATGGTTTAGTTAGTCATGAGGTATTAGGTAATAGGTTGGACTTGATGATCTTTGAGGTCTTTTCCAACCTCATTGATTCTATGATTTTTTTGCCAACCTAATTTCTTAGAACTTGTTGAGGCACCTGACAGCTCTGCTACGACTGAACTCAGAGCAACGCTCTTCTCTATGGCTCCAGATTTTCAAATGAGGATAGCTTTATCTTTCTGTGCAGCAAAGGGTGGAAAGCTTATTCCCTGCCATGAAGATCTGGATGGAAAAGCATCACCTAGGAAGGATACTCCTGTGGCCAAGTATGAGGTTAGCTTGTCCCTGCTGCAAGGCAGTCACAACCGACGTCACCTGGTCCAACTCAGCAACCGGCCTGGATGGATCTCCCCCAGGAGCGAGGATGTGGTTCTGTAGGTACAGCTTGTACTGATCAGAGGGCATCATTAACTCTGCACAGGAAACAAGACAACACATGAAACAACAAGGGCAAGCATGCCACTGCTTGGATGCTGCTAATTAGTGCTGATTCATCTCTGCTGAAGCCTCGTGCAGGCTGCAAATCAGTGTTTTTCTGTCTTGGAGAACCAGGGTTTCTGTGATTGCATCAACACACACAAAGCAAGCTGCTCCTCTAGCTTCCAGCTACTGTCACCCCCCTCTTCAGCCCTAACACCCAATTCATTCCCAGCTTCAAAAGGGGTCACATTACTCTCTAAGAGTTACTGAACTTCTGCCTCTCCACTCTGCACTGCCAGCTGATGAAGCCAGCCCAGCCCATCAGCCCAGGAACACTTTTCTTCCTGAGTTTATACAAAGGAAAAAAGAACAAAGTCAAGTCACTAACAGCATAGGCTCCTTGTGAGCAAATGAGCCACAACAGTGATTAAGGCAGTGGAACATCTTCCTTTTGAGGAGAGCCTGAGGGCTCTATATCTTGGAGAAGAGGAGCCTGAGAGGTGACCTCATTGCTGTTGATAAAGCTGTGCAGGGTGAGTGCCCAGATGATGCAGCCAGGCTCTGCTGGGTGATGCCCAATGCCAGCACAAGGGGCAGTGGTGGAAGCTGAGGCAGAGGAAGTGCCATGGAGACATACATAGAATAAACCAGGTTGGAAGAGACCTTCAAGATCATCGCGTCCAACCCATCAACCAATCCAACACCACCTAAACAACTAACCCATGGCACCAAGCACCCCATCAAGTGAGGAAGAATTATTTCCCTGTGAGGGTGACAGAGCCCTGGAGCAGGCTGCCCAGGAGGTTGTGGAGTCTCCCTCTCTGGAGATACTCAAAACCCACCTGGATGTGTTCCTGTGTGATCTGCTCTAGGTGATCCTGCTCTAGCAGGGGGTTTGGACTGAATGACCTTTCAAGGTCCCTTCCAAACCCTAAGATTCTGTGATTCTATGAACTGCAAACTTCCCCACTTTCAAATGGAGAAAAAGCTTGGACTTGATGATCTCTAAGGTCTTTTCCAACCTTATTGATTCTATGATTGTATGATTCTATTCCACCTCTGTAGAAGTGCAGCACATCCATTTGTCAGGAAGTCATCTTCTGTTAGAGAAGGTACTGAACTAAACTTGATTTAACTAAGAGAGCCAGACAGCTCCTCAGTCAATGTGCAATACATGAGTACATCTATAAGGACAGTGTTGACTCCTGTCCTAAGCTCCCCTTGCCTTCACCTCCTTGACTAATCTGCCTTTACACACACAGTGTTTGGACAGAAAAGTTAAACAGCTGCATTATCAATAAGCTCTGTGTATATTACACAGTACCTGTGTCTCTATTTTATGTATAATATATAGTATTAAATCTTAACAAAGCAGTTTAAATGCAATTCAAAAGTTCTCAGCAGCTAAAAACTCACACAAAGCATTGAAAAAAAGAGAACAGGCCAAACCTGTGATCTTCCCTTGCTTTACTTTCTGGACTCTGTACTGAATCGATGTTCCTACCAGGAGATAAATGTCATATGCTGGATTTAAGAGGATGTTTTCCAAAATAAGCAATCTGACTTCTGCAGGATGCACATTCTATTGATGGAGGGGAGAAAAAAGAAAAAGCAACCAGAGTTACAGCAGCTCATTTGTTTGGAGCAGACCACACAGCAGTAACTCACAATCTGCAAGTGAAAAATAGCACTTGCTGTAATTGGCTATTATCAGCTCAAATTTGGGCACAGCAGAGAAATGTAAGGGACAAGAATGCTGCTAGAGATCTGCTCTGTGCAACCTGTGTGAGGCTGAGGGAAATCCATCAAGCTTCCTGGAGAACACAGAGAGGCTTGAGGCAGAGGCACAGCAACTAGTCAAGCATCTAGGCATCTACTTTCCTTCCTGTAAACCACAGTACCATATTCATCATAACTTCACTGTGGAACCTGCAGCAAACTCAGTGGTCTATTAAATTAGCAATGCAACAGATAATTGTGTGAATTCCATTCAGGGAGGGATGCTCACTGAAAAAGTGCAGCATGACAGCAGTGAGATTTTAAAGGAACTGCTAACCAGGAAGGCATAAAAAACTGCAAACAGAACAACAGTGTTTCAATTGCACTTCCACTATCAGCTCCAAACTCCTTCAGAAAAACAAACTACAAACCAGAAAACTAACCAAGCTACAAGCACTGAGGAGAAAAAGTCAGGCTGATTAGCATGTAGAGTTAGTGTGCAGCACAGTTAGGCAGAGCTGTAACAAAGCCACACTTCTGAGCACACACACAGTGTTTGTGCCAGCTGCCTGCTGTTACCAACACTGAGACAACACTTGGGACAGGTATGGGTTAGACAGTCCCAGGCAATTCTGCTTTAAGCAAAAACATGATGTACAACATGTTCTGACTGCAGGGGTGGGAGAAGCCTCAGAAAAACCCCTACCATTTGATAGGGAGATTGTTGAAGGTGCAGCATTAAGCTGATGCTAGCACAACGCCAAGCGTTCCCTTAAGAAGAACCCACAACATCTCTCTTGGCTCTTTATCAAGTCTATTAGAAGAAAAAAACAACTCTGTTACCAGAGTTAAGCAAAAAAATCAGTCACTGTAAGTTACAAAGTAAGAAGCTGCATGGATCTACACAACAGCTGGAACACCATCAATGCTGCAGCTGAAATCATACAGTCTGGGTTCTACTCCTATTCCTGCCACAGGTGAGCTTTCTGATTTCTGGGCAAGACTTCCACCTCCATTAAATGAAAGACTGAATACTCTTGTTGCACTGACATCCTGGTCCCAAGGTTTCCCTTCCTTGGAGCCCAGAACCTAATGAGGTAGAATTAGATACTAAGAAGCATTGGTGACACATTCATGCCAAGAACAACAAGGGAACAAAGGTGCAGCCAATATAGGAAGCCTTGTTCTAGCTATTTACTGATTGATGAAAAGACCTGAGGTGTTCCAGCTGCTTATTTTACAAGGAGCTGAAGGGACAATGCCCAATCCAGCATGGTTCTTGCTTTATATATATATAAAAAAATAATGACTATCAGAGGTAATAAAATGGTGCAGAAGTATCTGAAGTGGCTTGCTTTGCCAGAGGGCCCTTTGCCAGAAAGGGTTCAAAATTATCTCTTGGCACAAGCACCATCCTGGGTTGGGTAACTGCACCCAGCTCCAGCCCCTTCAGGGTGATCAAGAGCAGCACTGTCATCATTTGTGATATGAGCTGCAGTCACCCCAGTAGCACAGAGATGCAGCACTGATACTCCATGCTGGGGAGAAGTCTGCAGGGCAAGCTGACAGCACTCCTGTAACGCTGGGCTACAAAACAAATAAAAAGAGAGATGAATGCAAGTTTCTTACCTTATAGACCCTTTCTTGTATTCTTGCTTTTATCTTGGAACTCCCTGTTTTCATTCCAGACACCAAAATGGTATCCCCCTGCTTGCCAACTTTTTCCATCTCCAGTATATAGGAAGGTGGAATGTAAGTGGATTCCGAGAACTTGAGTATACTGAAAGGTGAACCACAAAGTGAACAGAAACCTGTTAACTCATCTTTGTGAACCCACAGAGGAAGCACACCAGCATCTATTACCAGCTCCTTTCACTTTTCAGCAAACTGAAGAGGTCTGCCTGGGACCAGATATCCAAATTCTACTCATTCCTCAAGGTATCTGCAGCCAATTGCTGTGACTGATAAAAGTTCTTTTGAGGCTCACATGTGGGCTTTCAAGAGGTATCAGAGGACTGCACATGTTGTCCTGTAATCACCCCTCTGCTCTTCACAGTAAGTGTAGGCTGCAAAAGCTCTCTACATTGTTGTGGAACAGCTGATGTTGAAAGACCCTAAGCTTGTGTTTGGAAAAGCAACAGCTCAACAAAGCAGAAGGGAACTTTGACCTCTCTGAAGAAGCCAGGCTGCATTTAAAAAATGACTCTGATAAAATGCCAAGCAGGACACTTGTAGGAGCTGTTAGAAATTTCAATGAGATGTAACAAGAGAGAGGAAAGAATTTGTCATGAACGGCTAGTGAGGGGACAGAAATGGAAAGAGAGATGTTTTAAGGGTTGCCAGCCTCTGGATGGCTTGCTGTGCCCTTTCACAGGGCAATCAGCAATCACCAGTCATACTGAGAAGAGTTATGAATATTAACACTTGGGGCAGACCTGGCCCCAAAACCTGAATTCAAGGTAATTGCAAGAGCAGAACTAAGTGTTGACTGAAACCTGAAATTCTTCAACTTGGGAGAGCTCCCTCCTGATATTAAATAGGACTTAAAAACACAAACCAAACCCAAAATGAAAACTGCAATACCTCTGCTGAAATGCTGAGGTTAGAGGCTTAGTGATAAATCTTTAATTGCACAGGATGCTTCAGGAAGATCAGCAACTACATCTATTCATTCCTAGCTGTTGCATTAGAGCTACTTCGAGCTGCTCACTAACACCTTCAGCTGATAAATTGATCAAGCTGTTGAGTAGGCACTTTAAAAAGACTCCTGAAGCAGTCCCAAGGACAAATACAAACTAGGTTATATATGGCTTAAAAACAGCCTTGAGGAAGAGGAATTGGGTGTGTCACCATGAGCCAGCAACAGCCACTTGCAGCCCAGAAGGCAGCCATGTCCAGTGCTGCATCAAAAGAAGAGCAACCAGCAGGACAAAGGAGGGGATTCTGCCCCTCTGCTCTGGGGAGACCTCACCTGGAACACTGCCTCCAGTGCTGGTACCCCCAGCACAAGAAGGACATAGAAGTGCTGGAATGGGTCCAGAGGCAGTCATGAAGATGGTCAGAGGGATGGAGAGAATCTCCCCTATAGGGACAGGCTGTGAGGGTGGAACTGTACAGCCTGGACAAGAGAAGGCTTTAGGGAGACCTGAGCAGCCTTCCAGTACCTGAAGGAAAGGGCTACAGGAGAGCTGGGGAGGGACTTTTTAGAAGGGCTTGTAGTGACAGGATGAGGGGCAATGGCTTTGAGCTGGAAAAGAGGAGACTGAGGGTGGGATTAGGAAGAAATTCTTTCCAGTGAGGGTGGGGAAACACTGGGACAGGTTGCAGAGGAGATTTCTGGGGAGGAGGCATCAACAGTGTTCAAGGCCAAGCTGGATAAGGCCGAGAGCAACCTGGGTGGGAGGCGTCCCTGCCCACGGCAGAGGGTGGGTACTAGCTGATCACTGAGCTCCCTTCCAACACAAATCATTCTAGGATTCTATTACTTCAGGCATCAGTTGACTGAAGTGCCTAGAGGAGGGCCACCAAGGCCAGTGGAGTTGAGAGTTGTGAGGGTGATGGGAATGAACTTACCGTAAGGCATTGTGGGCATCCGAGAACCTGTCAGCCTTGGTGTCCTCGACTATCGTCCAGGCAAAGACTAACCCTGCCAAAGAGCTGAAGGTGTTGCCTGGAAATCAAACAAGCAGGTTAACCCAAAAAGAAATCACAAGCATGGAGTCCTCCTGGAGCACAAACCATGGCTTTTTTTCCCTAGTAAAGGTTTCTCTCATCCCTAAAAAGATGGACTGCCAGAACTGTGTTACAAATCACTATCTGCCTTTGGCACATGTAAGATGTTCTGTTAACTGGCTTATCTGCTCACAGTTTAGCAACACCATATGCCACTTGATGTTCTGCACAAAGCTCACCAGATAGGTGCAGGTGTCACCACTTGTCAGCCCCCCCCCAATATTCACCTCTTTTCCCCTTGGACCAATTGCTTGGAATCATAGATTCATAGAACGGATTGGCCTGGAAGGGATCTTAAAGATCATCCACTTCCAACCCCCTGCCACAGGCAGGGACACCTCCCACCAGCCCAGGTTGCTCAAGGCTTCAGCCCAGAAAGCCAATCAGATCCTGGGCTGCAGCAAGAGAAGTGTGGCCAGCAGGGCAAGGGAGGGGATTCTCCTCCTCTGCTCAGCTCTGGTGAGACCCCACCTGCAGTACTGCCTCCAGTTCTGGAGCCCCTAGGACAAGAGGGATCTGGAGGTGCTGGAAGGTGTCCAGAGAAGGGCCACAAGGATGAGCAGGGCTGGAGCACCTCTCCTATGAGGACAGACTGAGGGAGTTGGGGCTGTTCAGTCTGGAGAAGAGAAGGCTCCCAGGTGACCTAATTGTGGCCTTCCAGTATCTGAAGGGGGCTCCAAGAAGGCTGGGGAGGGACTTCTCAGGATATCAGGTAGTGATAGGACTAGGGGGAATGGAATGAAGCTGGAGGTGGGGAGATTCAGGCTGGACCTGAGGAGGAAGTTCTTTCCCATGAGAGTGGTGAAGCCCTGGAATGGGTTGTCCAGGGAGGTGGTTGAGGCCCCGTCTCTGGAGGTGTTTAAGCCCAGGCTGGATGAGGCTCTGGCCAGGCTGATCTGGTGTGGAGTGTCCCTGCCCATGGCAGGGGGGTTGGAACTAGCTGATCCTTGTGGTCCCTTCCAACCCTGACTATCCTATGATACTATGATACCTCCAGGGAGAAGACATCCACAACCTCCCTAGGCAACCTGTTGCAGAGTCCCATCACCCACTCCTGCTACAAAACCTCAGACAGACCCTTCTCTCTTCACGATTTTTCATCTACTGTGCACCACAGAAACTGCAGCAAAATGATTTTGTGCTTTTTATATAGATATATACAAATCAGAAGCAAGTAAGTAAGATTAAGGGGCACACTGAGTCTTGCCACTTCAACAGCCACTCACTACTGTTACAGCACACACGGTCTATGCATGCTGTAGATTTTGCTGCAGTCAAGGGGATGATTATTTGATATTAGCAGGACATCATGTGGTGGGTTGAAATTACCCCCCCAAAATACATCACCAGACTAGCTCTTTTGGGGATGGAAGCAACTGGAGCTACATTTCCAAGCAAACTAAAATCTAGAAATAGGAGATGCAAGGAATATGTACCAAATACACACCAGAGGTACAATACATAGAGATGTATTTACCCTTCATAAACAACCCAGAAACTCTTCAGAGGCCCCTGGATGGATCCAGGGGGACCATTCACTTCCTCCCCTCCTCCTTCCTTGCTGTTACCTCAACACAGTAGTCAAAACAGAGATACCCTGGCAAGGCCAAGAGAGAGAGAAAGGTGGTGCAAGCAGAAGTGACAGAAGAAAAGAGAGCAAGAACTGGCTTTGCCACTACTCTACGTGCCCATTAACAAACCAAGGAATTATGTAGAACTTAACACTATTCTTCTTTTGTATCCAATGGTTATAATAATTTCTTTTTCTACTTTCAGTCTTTGCAGTCAGGGAGGAGGCTAAAGTTCCCCCTTCAAACTGTAACACATCAAAAAAAACCCAAACCACCTCCATTTTGAAACACAGGGATCTGAGATCCCCTCTGGGACACGAGTTCACAGCACTGATGCACTGCACTTTCCACCTCTGCTGTTTTGGTTTTGAGCACTACCATGGTGAACCCAGAGCAGGAATAATTCTTCACTCAAAAGAACTTCAGTTGAGCACTTTCCTTGCAGAAACTGTGCACCACGAGGAGCTGTAAACGTTTAAAAGGAGCAGAAACCACAAACTGAAAGCCAAGGTTTAGCATGATTTCCTGGTACAATGCTGAGGATTTCAGCTGCTCACCTGAATGGTTTTATACTCTCCAGGACCAGCCTTCCCCTGAACTGCAGCACTCAGGTGGCCAAGAGGGCCAATGGCATCCTGGCCTGTATTAGGAATAGTGTGGCCAGCAGGAGCAGGGAAGTCATTGTGCCCTGTGCTCTGCATTGGTTAGGCCACACCTTGAGTCCTGTGTCCAGTTCTGGGCCCCTCAGTTTAAGAAGGACATTGAGATACTTGAACGTGTCCAGAGAAGGGCAACAAGGCTGGGGAGAGGCCTTGAGCACAGCCCTGTGAGGAGAGGCTGAGGGAGATGGGGTTGCTTAGCCTGGAGAAGAGGAGGCTCAGGGGAGACCTCATTGCCCTCTACAACTATCTGAAAGGTGGTTGTAGACAGGAAGGGGTTGGTCTCTTCTCCCAGGCAACCAGCACCAGAACAAGGGGACACAGTCTCAAGCTGTGCCAGGGGAGGTTTAGACTTGAGGTGAGGAGAAAGTTCTTCACTGAGCGAGTCGTTCGTCATTGGGATGTGCTGCCCAGGGAGGTGGTGGAGTCACCATCCCTGGAGGTGTTCAAGGGGAGATTGGACGTGGCACTTGGTGCCATGGTCTAGTTGTGAGGTCTGTTGGGACAGGTTGGACTTGATGATCCTTGGGGTCTCTTCCAACCCTAGTTATACTGTGACACTGTGATCCACTGGAACAGGGAACTGAAATCCCAGTATTTACTATATTTTAATGTCTATTTCCCTTTCTGTTGCTCTCTTTGACATTTATGTAAAGATTTATCAAGATTCAAAGCAAAGGTGTTATTGAATTTGTATGCTTAAAGGTTTATGACATTTTAAAGCCACAAACCCACTTCAAGACAAGTTGACACAAGGCACAGCCTATGGTGTTCCTCCCATTTCTCTACAGCTTACTGCAGACAGCTCCAAATCCCAAACAAATAAGATTTGGAACACAAACCTCTAAATACACAGGGTAATCTAATTAAAATTGACTCAGATTGGATTATTTACCATGGCTTCAAGTCTGATTTCCTTTGATGATGCCTGCTTTAGCTTTGCAAAGCTGTATTATGGAAGGGATTGTCCCCCTGTGTTAGGCACTGGTGAGGCCACACCTTGGGTACCGGGGTCAGTTTTGGGCCCCTCAGTGCAAGAAGGACATTGAGGGGCTGGAGCACGTCCAGCAAAGCTGATGAAGGGTCTGGAGAGCAGGGCTGGTGAGGAGCAGCTGAGGGACCTGGGGTTGTTTAGTTTGGAGAAAAGCAGGCTGAGGTGAGACCTCATTGCTCTCTGCAACTCCCTGAAAGGAGGTTGGAGCCAGGTGGGCTTGGTCTCTCCTCCCTAGGTAATAGGACAAGAGGAAATGGCCTCAATTTGCACCAAGGAAAGTTTTGATTGGACATGAGGAACAGTACTCCCCAAGGTCTCCCAAGGATAGATCCCAAAGATGGTCCCAGCTCTGGAGACATTCAAGATCAGACTTACTGTGGCCCTGGGCAGCTTGCTCTAGCTGGAGGTGACCCTGCTGACTGTAGGGGAGGTTAGACAAGATGACCTTTGAGGACACCTTTCAACCCAAGGCAACCTGTCAGTCTGTGAAATCCCAAGGTTATTAGGGTCAAAATGAGCTGATACTCAAAGCTTTTGAGCATATCCTGACTCCCTAAATTTAGACTGGGAAGTTTAGTCCCAAAGCTTCATACCAAGCCGTTGTTTCAGTCATGCAGATTAAACATTCTTCGTGGGATTGGAATCACTGCTCCTGTTCAGAGTCTAACTTGGGTGGCTTCCAAGGCTAATTGGTCCATTGAGCACACTTCAGGTTTTGCAGAAATACCAAGCCAAGAATCCAGCCATATGCATAGCATAAGAAAACCAAATTACTTTTGATTATTAACATATTGCCATACATAACTTGGCATTCATTGTACACAGAAAAAAAAGTAGGACAGGCTCATTAACTACCCAAACCAAACAATTCAACCTTTCAGAGCTGCTTTACATATCATTTCCTTTCAGCCCAGCAGCTGTCCTAAAAATCACTTGGTTGGAGTGTTGATGTCACAGGCTTAAGAACTGGGCCAGTGCCAACTGCATGAGGTCCAACAAGCCAAAGTGCAAGGTCCTGAATCTGGGTTGGGACAACCCAGGCACAAATCCAGGCTGGGTTCAGAGTGGGTTGAGGGCAGCCCTGAAGAAAGAGACTTGAGGATGTTGGTTGCTGAGAAGCTCCCCAGGAGCCATTGAAGAGAAGGGCAACAAAGCTAGTCTGGAGAGGAGCAGCTGAGGGACCTGGGGTTCTTTAGTCTGGAGAAAAGGAGGCTGGGGGGACATCTCATTGCTCTCTACAGCTCTCTGAAAGGAGGCTGGAGCCAGGTGGGTGTCGGTCTCTTCTCCCAAATAAAACATGACAGAATGAGAGGAAATGGCCTCAAGTTGCACCGGGGGAGGTTTAGGTTGGACATGAGGATCAATTTTTTTCTCTGAAAGGGTTGTCAAGGCCTGGGACAGGCTGCCCAGAGCAGTGGTGGAGCCCCCATCCCTGGAGGGGCTTCAAAGCCATGTAGATATGGTGCCAGGGGACACGGTGACCTGGCAATCCGGGGTTACTGGATTGATTTGATGAGCTTAAAGGTCTTATCCAATCTGAAGGATTCTATAATCATTCTTCTGTCTACCAAACCAAACCAAACAGCTAATTCTGTTCCAACATTCAACTGTGTTGTAAATGAAACCAGTGTACAGATCAGACAATTAAGAATTTCAAAGCAGATCTCTTACCTTCTGAGTCCAAAGCCTGGATTTTCAGCTCCAGTGGTGAATCTTCAAGATAGAGCTCTCTTGTTGTGGACACAATCTGGATGTCATGAATTAGATCAACTATAGCATCACAGCGCAGCACTTGTCCAGTCACTTGAAGAAACATCAGAAAGAGAAAATGAAATCAGCAACACTGAACCTGCTCATCAAGAGCACCAAGAAGACAAAGAACACCTCTGACAGAGCCAATGACACAGGACACTGCAGGAACTGAAACTAGGTCATGGCTTTGGCTAAGCCAGTGGTGACTATGGCTAAGTGAGCAAGAAAAGCAGTTCCTTTCCTCATTGAGCTTTAGAATGATCTTTTGATTGTGATTTCTGTCTACACCAAGTTACAGATGTTTTGTCTGTGTTACCTGTGAAGAGTTTCTACAGTACAACTGTCAGACTGGGCTCATGTCCCACAGACCTTAAAAGACTTTACCCCACAAATCATAGAATCATCAAATGGGTTGGGTTGGAAAGGACCTTAAAGATCATCCAATTCCAACACTTCTGCCATGGGCAGGGACACCTCACACCAGCCCAGGGTGCTCCAGGCCTCATCCAGCCTCACCTTGAAAACCTCCAGGAAGGGGACATCCACAACCTCCCTGGGCAACCTGTTCCAGTGTCTCCCCACCCTCACTGGCAAGAATTTATTCCTAATCTCCAGTCTCAGCCTCCCCTCTTCCAGCTCAAAGCCATTGCCCCTCAGCATATCACTACAGGCCCTTGTCAGAAGTCCCTCCCTAGCTCTCCTTTATCCCCCTTCAGGTACTGGGAGGCTGCTCTAAGGTCTCCTTGGAGCCTTCTCCACATTGAGCAGCCCCAACTCTCCCAGTCTGTCCATAGCAGAGGTTTTCCAGCCCTCTGATCATCTTTGTGGCCTCCTGTGGGCCAGCTTCAGCACTTTCATGCCCTTCTGCTGGAGGTACCAGAGCTGAACACAGTACTACATGTGAGGTCTCATCAGAGCAGAGGAGCAGAATCCCCTCCCTGTCCTGCTGCTCTCCCTGTTTTGGATGCAGCTCAGCAAACAGCAGCCTGATGGGCTGCCAGTGACCACTGATGGCTTATTTGAGGATTTCAAAGCAAGGCTAGACAGGACTCTGGGCAGCCTGATCTAGTTGAGGATGTCCCTGCTGACTGCAGAGGGGGTTAGACTGGATGAGCTTTGGAGGTCCCTTCCAACCCAGGCCATTCTATGATTCATCAACTGACACCCCCATGTCCTTCTTCTCAGCACTGTCCTCTGTCCAGTCTATATTTGTGCTTGGGATTGCTCTCAACCCAGGTGCAAGACCAAGCTGAACTTCATGAGACTGACTTCAGCCCACATCTCTAGCTTGTCCAGGTCCCTCTGGATGCCATCCCTTCCCTACAGTGTGCCAATCAGACCACACAGATTGGTGCCACTCCCAATCTTGCTCAGGGAGCACTCGGTTCCACTGCTCATATTGCCCACAAAGATGTTAAACAGCACTGGTCCAGCACCAGCCCCTGAGGGAGGTCACTTGTCACTCGTCTTCATTAGGACCTAGAGTTGTTTACTGCAACTCTCTGAGTGCAGCCATCCAGGCAATTCCTTATCCAGCCAGTGGTCTGCTCCTCAGGTCCATCCCAATTTAATGACCAGATGATAAATCCCTATCTACATCTCCATTTAGTGACTGCAAGACATTTACCTGACCACCTGGTTTTGCTTCTGTCATCATAAAACCACCAGGTATACTGCATGACAGACACCAAGGCAATTCCCAGCTTTCTAAATGCACAGCACCTGAATTCCCATTACATGCACTGAAAATCATTTCCAGTGACCCTCCCCCCCTCCCTCTTTTCATTTTAATGAATTAGCCCATTTCCTGGATGTATCATTAATATCATTAACACATATCTGAGGCCTTTAGCAAACAGCACTTCTAAGCCACACCCATGACAAGTTGTGGTGGGTTGAAAATTCCCCCCCCCCAACATTAAATTTGCCAGACCAGCTCAGTTGGAAGCAAATGAAAGCTGTGTTTACAAGCAAAACTACACTCTCCAATGGAAAGCAATGGATATGCACAAAATACACAGTGTTTACAGTATTTGCAAGTATTTACAATTAATCACAGAACCACCAAGGTTGGAAGAGACTTCAAAGATCATCAAGTCCAACCCATCACCCAAGACCTCATGACTAAACCATGGCACCAAGTGCCACATCCAATCCCCTCTTGAACACCACCAGGGATGGTGACTCCACCACCGCCCTGGGCAGCACATCCCAATGGCAAACACCTCTCTCTGTGAAGAACTTTCTCCTCACCTCCAGCCTAAACCTCCCCTGGTGCAGCTTGAGACCCTGTCCTGGTGCTGGTTGCTTGAGAGAAGAGGCCAACCCCCTCCTGGCTACAACCACCTTTCAGGTAGTTGTAGACAGCAATAAGGTCTCCCCTGAGCCTTCTCTTCTCCAGGCTAAGCAACCCCAGCTCCCTCCTCCTCTCCCCAGCTTTGTTGCCCTTCTCCAGACACCTTCCATCATCTCAACATCTTTCCTAAACTGAGGGGCCCAGAACTGGACACAGGACTCAAGGTGTGGCCTAACCAGTGCAGAGCACAGGGGCACAATGACTTCCCTGCTCCTGCTGGCCACACTATTCTTGATGCAGGCCAGGATGCCATTGGCTTTCTTGGCCACCTGGGCACACTGCTGGCTCATGTTTAGGCAGCTGTCAACCAGCACCTCTAGGTCCCTTTCTGTTTGGCAGCTCTCCAGCCACTCTGACCCCAGCCTGTAGCTCTGCATGGGGTTGTTGTGGATTTGTTGAATGCCATCCTGTCGGACTCTGCCCATCTGCCCAGTCGGTCAAGATCCCTCTGCAGAGCCCTTCGGCCCTCTAACTGACCAACATCTGCTCCCAACTTGGTGTCATCTGCAAACTTGCTGATGACTGACTCAACCCCCTCATCCAGATCATCAATGAAGATATGAAAATATTAAAGAGCATGGGGCCCAGCACTGATCCCTGGGGGACACCACTGGTGCCTGGCTGCCAGCTGGATGTGGCACCCTTCACCACCACTCCCTGGGCTCGGCCCTCCAGCCAGTTCCTAACCCAGCACAGAGTGTTGCTGTCCAGTGTTGCAATGAACAGCACAAGGAACACCCCTGGTCAAAGACCAGGGGAGCTGCTACCAGCTTCTCCCCTACTTGCCCCCTGTACCAAAGGCACACGAAAAAGAGCAGAGAGACGTTAGAACTTAGCCAAAACAATGCAGCCAAGGTCAAGCAGAAGGCAGCACAGCACAAAGTACCTCCCAGAGCGGAGGGGAGGAGAGAGAGCGTTTTGCAAACTAAATCTTACGGCAAATCTCTCTCCAATGGGATTGTTGTCATTATTTTCCTTCTTACACCCAACAGTGATTTATTTACATTTTACTACTTTCTGTTCAAGATCTGTGGAAAAGAATTTTACAGGCCTAGCCTGAAAGTACCACACAAGTCCAACATGGCTATGCACAGGCATGGGAATATCTTCTTTCGTGCACTTCTGTGCACTCTGCTTCCGTCCTGCAGGAAGCCAGGAGGCCCACAAACAAGCAGTGTTGTGCTTCCAAAAGTTCAAACTTACTGATGTCTTCAGCCAGGATGATACTTGTCTGACGTGTGGGCTCTGAGGACCGTGCCTGGACAACAGCCTTCTGTGAGCACTGCTGCTCATCCTGCTCTGCCAGCTCTATGCTTGCGACCTGCGGCCTGCTGGAGGACCTACAAGATGGTTTGGTTGTGTTAGCAGGAGTTCAGTTACTGCTAGACAAAAAACAAGGTATTTAAAATGCACCAAAATCATTCACACAACACTTGCTACGTGGGCAGGACCCAACCTCCCCAAGAGCTGTTACAGCAGCTGCTCCAGGCCTTCAGGAAAAGCCTAGAACAAGCAAACCCACATGCACAATGCTGAAGCAGAAGGGAAAATCATTTTAGCTGAAGCTCCATTTGCCACTTGGAATTGCACTTTCAAAAGAAAATTGAAACAAATTTCTGACTACTGTGTCCAGCTCTGGGACTCCCCCAGCACAAGAGGGACATAGGCCTGCTGGAGTGGGTCCAGAGGAGGTCACAAAGATGATCAGAGGGCTGGAGCACCTCCCCCATCAGGATAAGCTGAAATAATTGGAGCTGTTGAGCCTGCAGAAGAGGAGGCTCCAGGCATTTCAGTATCTGAAGGGGACCTACAGGAAGGCTGGGGAGGGACTGTTTAGAAGGGCTGTGGGGATAGGATGAGGGGCAATGGTTTGAAACTGTAGCAGGGGAGATTTAAGTTGGACATCAGAAGCAAGTCCTGCACAGTGAGGGTGGTGAGACACTGGAACAGGTTGCCCAGGGAAGCGGCTGAGGCCCCATCTCCAGGGACAATTGGAGATCTTTACATGGCCCTGGGTAGCCTGCTCTAGTTTGAAGTGTCCCTGCTGACTGCAGAGGGGCTGGATGAGATGACCAGTGAGGGTCCCTTCCAAGCCAGTGCAATCTATGAGAACCTGTTTTTTTCCCTGGTCACAGAACATGTTTGCTATGAAAGGCTCTGAACCAGTACCAAACAAGGTTGTTTTTTTTCAATCAAGAAATTTAAAAGTAATGGATTTAGTCTGTGGAGGTGAAGTATGTAACACTGTAAAACACAGACAGCCCAATCATCATCTTTGGTGAAATGGAAGCCTACATGGAAGCCTAAAACTGCTGCATCTGTTAGCACCTGCTCTGACTTGCTTGGTTTCTTTATAGCCAGCTGTTCCAGGAACGAGCTTGTGGGAAGCTCACCGTGGACATGGAGCCCAGTTCTCACTTTCTGTGTGCCAAGAAAGTCCAGATGAGGAAAAAAAAAATAGCTTAAAAGTTACTAAAAATCAAGGCTCTTGAAGTGATAGCTTGGAGATAGCAACAGTACACATCTGAGGCCTGAAAAATAAAGGGCTCAAAGCAATTCCTGTAGGCCATACCTCCTGCAAATAGTCACTGAACGTCACTCTGAACTGGGTGAGCTGCTGACTACCCTATGGAGAACTGTGTGACAGCTGTTGTCCACAGCTCCTCACTCAGGCCACCCGTGCAGGGGTCACTGCAGAGTAAGTAGGAAGGCAGCCAGCCTGGACTCAGCTCAGAGCCCAGCACCCTGCCTGAGCTCATGAGTTCTGTGCCTGAGCCAGCCATGGCTGCTTGCTCAGGGATTCCCAGGCAAAGCTCTTTCACAAGGGCCCTCTGAAGGATTAGACAATGAAAGAAAGCACTGATGACAAAGCTGCTCAGGAACTGCTTCTCTCAGATGAGGACAGCAGCTCTGATGAAAACAGTGCATTATCTGGGGAGTGCAATCCAAGCTGGGCACTAGATCCCTCAACTGGTGAAACTGGATGGATTTAGAACATTCTAGTGGAGAATGTTCAGAAAGCCCTGCCTTTGATCCACGTAGAAAAAACTCTAACCCACTGTGGAGCTGCAGGGGAGCTTCAGCCTGACACCAGGGTGCAGGTTTTACCTACTTTTATTCCTGTCAGAACCAAGCAACCCAAAATAGTGAAGAACAGTATCTCTTGTGAACTAAAACTGTACCCATTCCAAACCATTATGTATCACAGGATGTTCTGTTATCTCAGAGCTGACACTTGCAGTCCAGGTGAACACAGACCAACCTGGTTGTAGCTACAGGAATAAACCTGCAAATCCTTCTTGGCCATGAGGACATGTTGCTGGTTCGTGGGGCACTTGACCCCCAGCACTCCCAGGTCCTTCTCCTTGGGGCTGCTTCCCAGTAGGTCAACCCCTCACCTGTCATGGTGCAGAGGGTTATTCCTCCCCAGGTGCAGGACTCTACACTTGCCCTTGTTGAACTTCATGAGGTCTCCCTCTACCCAAATCTTCACCTTTACTGTCCAAGCTGTCTCACGCTGTACTGTCTGAACAACAAAGCCCTAAAAGCTTGCAACCCAAGGCCACAAAAGCCCAGGCAGAAGAGTTTTCATTGCGCAGGCTGATGGCACTGCACAGGTTTATCAGACACTGGAGTGCACTGTGAGAGTTTTGTCTTGGGCAAAATTCATTAATTCACTGAATTATTAATTCCTAATACTGGTGAGCTCCAAACAATGCTGTGGGATTTGTCAGAGGGTTTTGAAACAACAGCAGCAACTGCTAACTCAGAGCCCGCCAAGTTTTACCCCATCAAGATAAAAGCACCCCACAACAGGATGCAAAGGACAATTTGAACCCCAATTAGAAACTTAAAAGGTGAAAGTTGTTTGTTGTATTCTCAATCCATAAGCACTGTACAGAAATAGGAGGGTATTTTTTGTACTGCACTGCTCCATTTATCCTCTCCTTTAGTAGTACACTAAAATGTGTCACACAGGGATTAGAATACATACATAAACCAGGTTGGAAGAGACCTTCAAGATCATCGCATCCAACCCATCAACCAATCCAACCCACCTAAACAACTAACCCACGGCACCAAGCACCCCATCAAGTCTCCTCCTGAACACCTCCAGTGATGGTGACTCCACCACCTCCCCAGGCAGCCCATTCCAATGTGCAATCATTCTCTCTGTATAGAACTTTTTCCTAACATCTAGCCCGAACCTCCCCTGGCGCAGCCTGAGACTGTGTCCTCTTGTCCTGGTGCTGGCTGCCTGGGAGAAGAGACCAACATCCGTCTGTCTACAACCTCCCTTCAGGTAGTTGTAGAGAGTAATAAGGTCACCCCTGAGTCTCCTCTTCTCCAGGCTAAGCAACCCCAGCTCCCTCAGCCTCTCCTCGTAGGGCTTGTGTTCTAAGCCCCTCACCAACTTTGTTGCTCTTCTCTGGACTCATTCCAGCAAGTCAACCTCCTTCCTAAACTGAGGGGCCCAGAACTGGACACAGTACTCGAGGTGCGGCCTAACCAGTGCAGTGTACAGGGGCAGAATGACCTCCCTGCTCCTGCTGGCCACACTGTTCGTGATGCAGGCCAGGATGCCATTGGCCCTCTTGGCTGCCTGGGCACACTGCAGGCTCATGTTCAGTCTACCGTCAACCAGCACCCCCAGGTCCCTCTCAGCCTGACTGCTCTCCAGCCACTCTGACCCCAGCCTGTAGCTCTGCATGGGGTTCCAGACCAACAATGAGCTCTTTCCCTGTTAGTCTGTAACTTCTAAGGCAACCACCAAAGAGTTTTCCAACATTCAGCAAGTTCTTTTAAATAGTGTTAGCATTCACCACCAGTGAGGCTTTCTCTGTGCTTGGCTGGCAGGCTTTGGGAGCTGAGCTTGTGTGTCTGACTTCAGACACACGCAGGCATTTTAAATAAGGATTATATGTATGGCATTGACTTTTACCCTTATTATTTAGCTCTTTACACTGCTTAATAGTCTCTGTCTTTAGAGATTTTTTTTAAATTAATTTGAGGGGCTTGTGTTGTTACAGTCAGAAATTGATTGTGTTTGCAACACAACAGGGGTTCCACTCTGGTTTGGAGTTGGTCTTTGAGTACATGGCTGTGTAGTGTAATTACTCACCTGCTACAACCTGCACCAACAGCAGTGCTGGCAAACTAAATCTAATGTCAGGATATTTCTCAGAGTAGGAAAAGGAAGGAACAAAGACAAGGAAAAAGTTTGCATTAAATTTTAGCTGCAAACTTACAGACACTCCACAACTACAAAGGAATTTGGCCTTGTGCAAGCTGAATGCTGGTTAACTCGTAGTGGAGCTGGGCGCCTCAGATTAGCTCCTGACCTCTAAGAGTTTCCAAGAGAAGGGAGAATAGCAGCTCAGTTTGTCCTTTGGAAAATACAAACAGGCTGAGGTTCATTAGCAATAGGATGTCTGCTGTCTGAGGAAGCTCCCTGAACCGAGCAGCTGAAGCCAGGCCTTTCCCAGGGCTTGGTTTGCTACCAGCTCATATCCAAACCCAACCTGCATGGCTGCTCATTTGCACACCGTAACAGATGAAGGATTTCAGGATCCCTCAGCACCACTGGGCAACATCAAAAGCACACTCTGCTTCCAGCTACATCTGATGCAGGGTTAGGCACAAGGATGGTAGGGCACGAATCAAACAGGCTGTGTGTGCATTACTCTACCACAGCACACAGCGGGGCCACTACTGCCTCCTACACAGACAAGAAAAAGAACCTTCTGCTTTAAATGACACCAAGGACTGCAGTTCATATCACCTTCCACTTACAGCAGATCTTCAGCAGCACAGTAGTGTGGGATACTGCATGCCAGGCTTGTCACAGGTCAAAATTAGATCCTGAGAAGCCAGCCACGGGCAGCATTCCTGGCACTGGCTCTAAATCCCATACCAGCGTCTGGAGGAAAGCAGGGCAGGGGAGGAAGCGCTAGAAAGAAGAGGGAGGAGACGTGCTATCAAATGTCCCAGTATTGAATTCCCTCAGAATAAAATCCTGCTTGCTGAGGAGTTAGGGACACTAGTAATTAAAGACCACCAGTCCTCTTGCAGGTTTCCAATGCATTGCTGATCTTCAGACACAGAACCACGTGCCAGCATTGGATCTCCTGATCTAACCAAACCTGCTCTGCACTGTTCTGGGCCATCAATGTGAACACATCCAGGATTACACTTAATTTATCACCTGCTTTAAAGATCAGGCAAACATTGCTCTTTCCCTCACTCCAGCAATACTCTCTTGACTCTTTTGCTTCAACATTTTAGATATGGTCAGCTCTTCAGACTAAACTGAGCTGACTGAACCACCAAACCCCCACCTTTGTGGAGACGCACCACAGCTGTTGGTCAGCCTCATCTTTTTAGCGTTTGTATTGGGCACGTATTTAGCCAGAGGGAAAGTGGATAGTAAAGGTTTTCCAGAGTGTGGTAGGACTGGATTGACCTATACATGAAGTACCTTCTCTCTGGTCACTGTTGACCTACAAAAATGCAAAGAAACACAAGAGACAGAGCAGCGTCCAGGCAACTGCAGTTGTACGATAAACCAAATTGCCCAGAGAACCAAGGGCAGGGGAACAGAACCCGTTCCAAAGAAAACACAGAGGGAACCTGGCAGAGTTCCCTCTTAAGGATTTTCCAAACACAGTGGCAGATCACCCTTCTACTGTCACTCAATCCTCTCCTAGGATGTGTTTGCTGTACTGAGGAAAAAAAAAACCAGCAAACAAACCTTCCATCTAGTACTGCTTTAAAAGCAAAGGGAAGCATCACACAGCACAGGATGAGCCAAGGACGAAGCATTTGCTCATGCTGGAGATGGGCTGCCATGCCCATTCCCTCCAAATGAAGCAGAGTGAAGCCAGTGATGGCTGTTCTCAAAACCCAAGCCAGGTGCCCAACTGGAACTTGGGTATTTTGTCAAATCAGCTGGTGGCCAAAGGCATTTCAGCAGAAGTGCCTTATCTTTGTACCCTTTCAGGAGGGAAAATGGCACATCACCCCAGTGGCAATCATGTTCCAGCTAAGAGAGTGCAATAAAGAAAGCCTGGGCTGGAATTAGCTCAGCCTGACTTCAAATTAGAAAACAGAACTAAGAAACAGCACTTTGCTTCCAAGCCACAAATGTCACATTTGGCATTGTTTCCAGTTACCCACTCTGTTAAACCTTCGCACATGCAGGCACCCTCCTTAAAGCTTCAATCATTGAGGTGAGACCCACACCCAAAGAGAGCAAAAGTCTTAACAGACTTCATGGGTGCTCAGCAATGAAAGCTGCCCCAAACCACAACAGTCCCTACTCTTTCTGCCCTCCCTCCCATGCAGGTTACACTCATTTCAGAAACTCTCTTCAGCACTAACCCTGTGCTGCAGGTCGACCCACCAGCCAAGATTAAAAAAGCATCCTCGTTTCTTTTGTCTCTCCAGCTCTGGCAGAACACTCCTGTCAAAGACTCCTGCTGCTTGCTCTGGTTTTGAGCCAAGGTGCTCGGGTGACAGAGCAGTACAGCCTGTCTCACTTTACCAACCAGGGCATCCCACCCATTCTGAGCCTGTCCTGGCACCTGTGAGAGCCAGAGCCTGTGCTGGGAGAGTGCACACTGCAGAAAGCACACTCAGCAGTGCAGGCAGCTCCCAGAGAGACAAAATATTTTGCTGCCTGCTGTAAATGGACTTGAGAGTAGGAAATGGAGAGCAGGTGAGAAGTAGAGAAGGCAGGAAGATAGCAGGGGATAACCAGCACCATTTAGGATGTCACCTCATAACATGGACATTAACAGTAGCTTCACACAAGAAGCAGGCAGGGGCTTTCAGACTCATGTTTAAACAGATAATCCACCAAACAACAAACCCCTCAGGTTATCAGAGATGAGACTGTCAGTCCCACAGTCAAGTAGCAGGCCTACTATTTAATATACATTTTTAAAACACAGAATCCACCTCACAGAGCCCAGGGACTGCTAAGACCAATTTGCAACCCAGTATTATAGAATCACAGAAACATTTTGGCCGGAAAAGCCCTTCAAGATCATTCAGTCAACCATTTTCTAGCTACCATGTCCCTCAGCACCACATCTCTGCATCTTTGAAACCCCTCCAGGATGGGGAATTCAACCACCTCCCTGTGCAGCCTCTGCTAGTCTTTGAAGAAGGGAACAACCCCCACCTTGCTCCAACCTCCTCTCAGGTAGTGGTAGAGTCTCCCCTCAGCCTTCTGACAAGATAAGGAGGTAGAAAATTGGTGTTGCCAGCCAACTACTGCCCCAGCAGCACTGTCCAGAAGGTGTGGGGTCTCTGAAAGTACCAGTGCCTTACACAGCTCACACCATGAAGCCACTAAATCTCTCACTCCAGGACTCTACCACCTGCTCCTCTCTAATTGCAAGAGCAATTAGCTTTATGTAACCTTGTCAGAGAGACCTTCCTTAGCAGCACAAACCCTCTTATTTAAGGGGGCAGTAAACTTGCCTTCATTGTATTTGCAGCAAGCAACACTGTATAGGGCCATTAGCACCTTTGAGCATCTTCCTGTATCTGTAACCTCTCCACAGCAAAACCTAAACCTCCACCTCCAGTGGTCCCTGGTACAAATTCACTTTGGTTTAGCTCCCACAACTGTCTCAGGAAGCTTAAACTTTCCACCCATCCTCCCCACATCTCAATTCTACCAGAGATGAAATACTGTTACAGGCATGGCAGCACATTTGTACACTGCAGATAATTTCTGCTATAAATACTTTGCATCATGCTGTATTGCTTGGGGGGGGGGTTGTTTTGTGTTCCCCCTTCCCCCTCTAAAAGGCTGTTACAGGAAGGCAGCTCCTAAGTCACAGGTTTCAAGGAGACAATTCTGCTTCTGAATGCTTTCATTCTTTCAGGTGTATTTTCAGGATTAAGGTACTGAAAAGATAAATACACATGTCCTTTACATGCTAAATATATTGGCACAGGCTGTGCTTTAGCCCAGAAGATAGCACCAGGTCCAATATTTACAGATGGGAACACCGTATGCTTTGAAAACGAAGCTTTCACCAAAACCCAGTTTCCCTGTGAAGGCAACCCAAACTCCAGAAGGCATGAGCATCTTCAGAGTCAGAAAACACTTGAAAGCCATGCTGGTAACTTTATCATCGCTCCCAGTCTGCTGGGATGATGATAAAATTTGACCTTTTCCCTTTGAACCACTGGAATTCTCAGACACCACCACCATCACCTTCAAAATCTGCTGCTTTCAGAGGTAAACTTGAAGTCTGAAAGGGAAACTGGAAAAGAAATAAGGTCACAGCACACCATAGACTGATTTTTCACAGAACTGGGCACTCAGGTATGAACTCTGAATGTCTGAGATGTGTAATGCAGTCCTTCAAATACTTAGAAATGCCTTTTGAAGACAGGTGATGCTGTGACAACCACTAACCTGGCATCACCCATGTTACACAACCTCAGTCCCCTCTCCTGACACCAGGGGCCTCAGTCTTACCAGTTCCATTCCAAATCCCACAGAATCACAGAAACATTCAGGTTGGAAAAGACCTTCAGGATCCCTGCTTTGTGCCTACAAAGCCACCCATCATCTTACAAATCATGGGTGAGGCACAGTCGCTGCTTCCAAGGTCATTACATTTGGTACTTCCTAACTCCTCAGTGGTCTCCTCCTAGTAATGGCTGTTACTGACAGCTCCAACAGCAAACTTGCCAGCAAATGGCTGTGGAGCTGCCTGCCCCTCCAAAGGATGTTTCTTCCTAATCCCCCACTTTTCAAGGCCTGCAGGGTCAAGGATCTAGCGGGAACGAGAGACAGAGATGCAGTCTAGCAAACATGCTGTGAGCACCCACAAGGAGCATTACTGCTTCTGCTCAAGTCACACACACAGCTCCTGCTTCCTCCTGAAGGTTTTGTAAGCACACGTTGAGTTTTACCACCCACATCCTGCCAGCCCCTGCAAAGCAGAAGTGAATAAAGACACATTTGCAACCCCAGCACACAAATGAGGACACACTTTGTATGAAGTTGGTGTAGTTTCCTTAATTTGTAACCAAAATTAATCTCTGAAGGGCAGAGGGGCAGGACGGAAAAGCACATTAAAGCCTCTCTGAACGAGGGATATGACCCATTGCTGGCAACTGGTGCCAATATTACATTCTCTGAAGTGCTTACAAATCACCCTCATTAGAGAGACATCTGTGAGTCAGAACTGGTATTTCCCTAAAGTACAATCTCACCTATTTTCATCTGTGAGCTTTGCAAAGCTCTGCCAGTTGGATAGCACCTGGCATACACAGGAACGGCTGTCACCAGCCCAGCATCACCTAGCAGTGCCCTGGCTAAAGAGGAAGGAGAGTCTACACCTCCTAGATCTTACTACTGCTTTGATGAGTTTGAGGGTTACCTTCACAGAACACACTCCCCTACACAGCAAACACTTTTGGAGACTCAGCTGCTTTTAAAGAGTAAGGAAAAGAAGAAAACATTCATACCTGTGAGACTTTCACTAGAAGATTCCACATAAAAATTAAATTGCACAACCACATGCAGCTCATTCAGCAACTTCCTTTCCAATCAACTTTCAGAGAAACTCTGATTACTGCTCTCGTGCTCAAACATCCTCAAATGTGTAAATTCTTACATATCAAAGGCTTGCAGCCAGCCCAAGGATGGACCACCAGCTAAACAGACCAATACAGAAGGAAAACACAGCCCTATAAGAGGTATTTCAGGCACTGTCAGCCACAAAATAACAACTGAAAGCTGCTATACACATCCATCTGGCACATATGGAAGCAGCATCCTAAACACATCTTGGCTGCCACATTTTTTTCATGTGGGTACCTCCTGCTCATTATTTTCCCACATGGCAATTCTGAGATGGTGAAGGATGAGGATTTAGTAACACTTGTTTAACACGAAGGCTGTGACACAGTTTCTGAACCTCACACGCCATGGCATTTGCCCTTAGCCCTTGGTGCTCAACACAACCCAAACGTGCTTCCTGTGAGCCCAGAGAGGCAGGGTGTGGGCTGACAGCCAGAAATGTAAAATCCCACATGCTTGGCACTGAGGCCACCAGAAGAAACCCAGAAGTATCACCTTCTGAAATACCATTTTATGTTCCACAGGTGATGTGCTCGGTGTTGCCTATGCTCAGAGCAGCATTAGCAGACTCACAGCCCTCCTCCCTTTATGTCCATACTCCAAACTCAAAGCTGTGGGTCTTTCACCCCTGATCACAGCAAGGGATGGGGCATTTGCACACCAGCAGCACACATGTGAGCCCTGGCTGCTGTCCTTACACACCTGGGGAAAGCACATGTGGGTCACCCAGGGCATGTGGGGTGCCACTAAGGGTGCAGGAGGCAGCAGGGGGAACACATGGGACGTGTGTGGAGGCAGGATGCACGTGTGGAGAGCCAAGGTGGGCACGGTGTGGCATGTGGGGCAGCAAACTGGGCACACGTGGGGCGCGAGGTGCACACAAGGCCGTTCCCGCCATGGCGGGAAGACCTCCCACAGCCAGAACTTTCTCCTCAGGGCCTTTCCAGCGCCGGTCTCCAGCCAGAATCCCTCTCCAGGAGGTTCAACCCCCGCTGCAGGCAAAAACACGGCGCTGGTTCGTAAAGCCCCATCTTTGCCCTCAGGGATTCTCCGCTGTGCCACTCCGCAAAGCACCCAGGGTAACGTGAAACCCCGAGGGGAGGCCTGGCGCTGCCGGCTGCCCCCAGGAGCAGGGCCGCCGGGAGGGGAGCCATCAGGCCCCGCCGGGTCGCGGTGTTTCCGTCGCGGGCTGAGCCACAGCCGCAGGTGCCTTCTCCGGGCGGCGGGGGCGGCGGGGAGAGGGAGAAGTGGCGGACAAAGGCGGCCAAGGCGGCGGCACCTGCACTCACCATCGGTAGCAACCCTCGCTGGCCTCCAGCGTGAAGTTGACGCGGGTGCCGCGGGTGAAGGGCAGCAGCACCTTGGGGATGTTGAGCTTAGAGGTGACGGTGAAGTGGAAGTTAAAGAGAAGGAGTAGAAGAGGCAGCGCCTGAAGCACAGGGGGAGCCATACTCCGCAGCGAGCAACTGCCTCGGCTGCGGGCGGCTAACGGCGGCTGCGGGCGGCTGTGCGCTGCGCGCCCAGGGACGTCAGCGCGGGACAGGCCGCCCGGGGGGCGGAGGGGGCGCGCAGAGGGCTGGGCCTGCCCTGCCCTGCCCTGCCCGCCGCCGCCGCCGCCGCCTTCTCCGAGGTGATTTCCAGTGGCGCCAAGCGCAGGGAACCGCAGCAGCGGTTGAGGCCAGGGCAGGTTCCGGCCCGGGCCGGCCTCCAAGGCCAACTGCTGCAGGTTTGGGCGGCTGAAAGGGCTCCACATGGCGGTGGAAAGGGCTTGAGCTGCTGGGGAGGGAGGTGGATTTTCTTCAGGCCGACTGAAAGGATGAGCCTGATGCTTGTGGTCTAGATGCTGCTTGTCGCCGGAGCTGCCTCAAGTCGACTCCTAGCAGAGTCTGTTTTTCACCAAAAGGAGCTTTACAAAGGTCTAGCGTAGGGAGGCAATTTCCCAATTCTTTTCAAATTGAATTTTGTTTTAAGTCTTTGACAGTGAACAATTGATTGCCTATGGCCATCTGATGGCACAAGTCTTGCGAGGAGCAGCTGAGGGACCTGGAGTTGTTCAGCCTGCAGAAAAGGAGGCCGAGGGCAGACGTCATTGCTCCCTGAAAGGTGGTTGGAGCCAGGTGGGTGTTGGTCTCTTCTCCCTCATAACAAGTGACAGGACACGAGAAATCAGCCTCTGGTTGCACTAGGGGAGGTTTGGGTTGGATAGTAGAAGAAATGTCTTCACTGAAAGGGTTGTCAGGCCCTGGAACAGGTTGCCCTGGGCAGTGATGTTTAAAAGCTGAGGGACATGGTTCAGTGGTGCCCTGGCAGTGCTGGATTAATGGTTATACTCAATCATCTTGAAGGTCTTTTCCAGTTTGAGCAGTTCTACCATTCCATGTGCAGGTTTCACCCCGCTGGGGATGCAGAGTGAGGATCATGGTGTGTCAGGCTGCCTTCATCTTGCCCGGGACAGCACCTTCCAGGAGCCTTGCTGAGAGCAGAGTGGGATGAAGTGGTGGCATTTGCCCTTAGCCCTTGGTGCTCAACATAACCCAACCGTGCTTCCTGTGAGGCCAGCGAGGCAGGGTGTGGGCTGACAGCCAGAAATGAGCCCTGAAAAGCAGACGTGTTGAGTAAAAAACTGGCAGCAGCAGCTGAAGGTGAAGGACCCAAGATTACAGCAAGGCAAGAGCAAAGCAGTGAGGAGGAGGAAGAGGATGGAGAATTAACACCTGAAGAATAGTGAAGGACAAAACGTCAAACTGGCAAGACAACTCATCACAAAAGAGCTGCATGGTGAAGAAAGGATGATGATGAAGATGAAGAGATGCATGATGCTGCAGGTATGTTTGGGGGGGTTATTTGTATTTTTTACCTCTATAATTTGTAATCCTCTTACCCCATCAAGATAAAAGCACCCCGCAACAGGATGCAAAGGACAATTTGAACTCCAATTACAAACTTAAAGGTGAAAGTTGTTTGTTGTATTCTCAATCCATAAGCTCTGTACAGAAATAGGAGGGTATTTTTTGTACTGCACTGCTCCATTTATCCTCTCCTTTAGTAGTACACTAAAATGTGTTACACAGGGATTAATTCCAGAGCAACAATGAGCTCTTTCCCTGTTAGTCTGTAACTTCTAAGGCAACCACCAAAGAGTTTTCCAACATTCAGCAAGTTCTTTTAAATAGTGTTAGCATTCACCACCAGTGAGGCTTTCTCTGTGCTTGGCTGGCAGGCTTTGGGAGCTGAGCTTGTGTGTCTGACTTCAGACACACACAGGCATTTTAAATAAGGATTATATGTATGGCATTGACTTTTACCCTTATTATTTAGCTCTTTACACTGCTTAATAGTCTCTGTCTTTAGAGATTTTTTTAAATTAATTTGAGGGGCTTGTGTTGTTACAGTCAGAAATTGATTGTGTTTGCAACACAACAGGGGTTCCACTCTGGTTTGGAGTTGGTCTTTGAGTACATGGCTGTGTAGTGTAATTACTCACCTGCTACAACCTGCACCAACAGCAGTGCTGGCAAACTAAAGCTAATGTCAGGATATTTCTCAGAGTAGGAAAAGGAAGGAACAAAGACAAGGAAAAAGTTTGCATTAAATTTTAGCTGCAAACTTACAGACACTCCACAACTACAAAGGAATTTGGCCTTGTGCAAGCTGAATGCTGGTTGACTCTTAGTGGAGCTGGAGCTGGGCACCTGAGATTAGCTCCTGACCTCTAAGAGTTTCCAAGGAGCACAGTAAGTAGCTAGATTTCATCAGGCAGCCTAACATGAGCTTGGCCTTTTCCTATGTATTGCTCAAAAGCATGGTAGAACAGCATGGGAAGTAGGACAGTGTAGGAAGAAGAAGAAAAGGGAATTTGTAACCCTCACTGAGAGATCTATAATCATGGATGTGTGTTCAGAACCTGGAATGGAATTCAGGAATCAAATGAGACAGCCAGAAATGAGCCCTTAAAAGCAGACGTGTTGAGTAAGAAACTGGCAGCAGCAGCTGAAGGTGAAGGACCCAAGATTATAGCAAGGCAAGAGCAAAGCAGTGAGGAAGAGGGTGAAGAATTAACACCTGAAGAATGAGAGAAAAAGAAACAGTTTGAATTGAAGAGGAAAATGACTACAGTGAAGGACGAAACATCAAACTGGCAAGACAGCTCATCGCAGAAGAGCTGCATGGTGAAGAAAGGATGATGATGAAGATAGAGATACATGATGCTGCAGGTATGTTTTGGGGGGTTATTTGTATTTTTTACCTCTATAATTTGTAATCCTCTTACAAAATATATATTAGCTTCCTGGTGGTGATTTGACTTGGCAGTGGATGGCATTGTACAAGTCTGTTCACTTTCTGAGAGAGGCTTTTGATGGAGGCTCAAATCATCTGGTGATTTATGTAGGGATAAGCATCATTCCATAGTGTGGAATTCCTGTACAGCTCATAGTTTCCTTTTTTAGACTCTTTGAACACACTTGAAAGTACTCTTGAAAGACCATCCTAGCTTGTGAGTCCAAAGGCAGGCTGGCATTGCAGACTGAAGCTATCCTTGTTGTCAGTAGGCACTCATATGTGTCATTAATTCAGCATCTGTTTAAAGGTAGGATCTCTACACCATTCGTGAAGCATGGGAATTACCCAAAGCTGTTTAGTGAATGTTGTTCTTCTGTGGAGAATATGCCCTACAATAGAGGGATGTGGGATGAATGGATGGATAGCTAGATAGATGCAACTAGAGAAGGGATTTTAAGAAGGGGGAAATCACAGAATTGCTTTGTCTGGAAAAGCCCTTCAAGATCATCAACCCAACACCACCGTGGCCACTAAACCATGTCCCCAAGGGCCATGTCCCCACATTTCTTGAACACCTCCAGGGAGGGTGACTCTACTACCTGCCTGGGCAGCCTGTTACACTCCCTGACCACTCTGGAAGCAAAGAAATTTTTCCTAATCTCCAACCTAAACCTCCCATGGCACAACTTGAGGCCATTTCCTCATGTTCTGTCACTTCATACCAGGGAGAAGAGACTGACCCCCACCTCAGTCCAACCTCCTTTCAGAAGTCTATTTTGGGATTAGGATATTTAAAATCTGGCCAGGAGTTGTCCAGGGACCAGCTCTAATTTAGGCAGTATAGAAGTTACCTAGTCCTCATCCACTCTAAGCAAGTAAACTCCACAGAGCTTTATTTGCTCAGGATTCTTTTTATTTTACAGCATTTATTCCACTAGTGTTTCATTTCTCAGTGCCTCAGCAAAGCTATTCCCTTTTCTATCCCAGAGGAGTGTGCTGCTGGACAGTTCACTTCTCTCTGTAGCTCCTGTTTGGATATTACTCATTTTCTGAATGCACATCTTGAAATTGTGTGCTCTGATCTAGAGAAGAGCTGAACTTTTCAGCTGCAATTGAAGTCACTGGGAGCTGGGCACAGTAAGATAGATGGTGTTGAAAGCTCTGGCAAATCTAATGACTGCACCTCAAATTGCTCCCTGAAATTCAGACTTATTTATTTCTTTATTCTTGCTGTCAGTGGATCTGTGACCTTGCTTCACAGGCAACTTAGGAAGATAAGCTCAGTAAAGACTCAGATGTGAGGGAGGGACTTGATCAAATAGCCCACGACTCAATGAGTATAAAGTGTTCACAGCTAATATAATTGCAACTGAGTAGATAAGAAGTAGCTACTGAGTACCTTGCATCCTGTGCAGTGAATGAGGTGAGAAAAATGTCTGTATCCCAGTACATCCCAGCTTTTAAGAGCAGGTCTTGCAGTCTCAGTAGGTCTCTGCATTCTTTCATCAGCAGTGCATGGTGATGAGTATTCAGTGTGTTACTGGAAAATTATTGTTGTTCTCAGCTGCTTCTTAGACTGCAGTGATTTTCATAAGGAGCAACAAAGTGCACTTAGGACAAAACTTTGGATGACACATGACAGTTAGGTACAGCAGTTAATGCCTGACTTCTCCTTCAGAGCAAACTCAGAAGCATGCTGAGCAACCATAAGAGGGGAGTAAGGCAGGAGACACTGATGAGCAACTCTGCAGTTTCTGTTGCACAGTAAAATGATGAAGAAGGTTTTTGTTTACTAAATGAGAAGTCCAGCACTGCATTTGCATCACAGGCTAGGAAGCAGGCAGCAGGCCTGCAGGCTCTGTGAAAAGTTGCTACAATCATGGGCTGGCTTTGCATAGTTGCTGCAGCACTCTGCTTTCTTCTGCAATGCTGCAGTGGTGAGACCAGTATGGAGTGGGCACATCCCTTCCCACATTAAACAGACAGTGCAAAGAATGGAAAAAAAATCATACAATCAGAATGCTTTGAAGTGGAAGGGGCCTTTAAAGGCCACCTAGTCCCAATATATGAAAAGGTACTTTAAAAACAGTCAACAAAGGAACAAAATGAGAACTGGTGGCTCTTAGCACTAGCAAAAGGCTCATGGGAATTAGCAATTATGAAGTCATTCAGAGAATCATAGAAGACTTGGTGCTCTTGGGAGGGACCTCTCAAGGCCATCTAGTCCAAACCCCCTGCAGTTAGCAGGGACATCTGCAACTACAGCAGCTTGCTCAGAGCCACAACCAACCTGACCTGCAATGGTTCCAGGGATGAAGCTTCTGTCACCTCTCTGGGCAACCTGGGCCAGGGTCTCACCACCCTTAGTGAAAAAAACTGTCTTCCTTCCTTCTGGTCTGAATCTCCCTCTTTTAGCTTCACACCGTCACCCCTTGTCCTCTCACAACAGGCCCTGCTCAAAAGTCTGTCCCCAGCTTTCTGCTCAGCCCTTGAAGCAATCAAAGGACACCAGAAGGTCTCCCTGGAGCCTTCCTTTCTCCAGACTGAACAACCCCAACTCTCTCAGCTTGGCCTCACAGCAGAGGCTTCCAGCCTTCCCAGCATTGCTGTGGCCTCCTCTGGCCCCTCTCCAACAGGTCCCTGTCTGTGCTGTGCTGAGCACTCCAGAGCTGGCCCCAGCACTACATGGAGGGTCTCAGCAGAGGGGCAGAATCCCCTCCCTGCCCATGCTGCTGGGGATCAGCTCAGAACAGGGCTGGCTTTGGGCTGGCAGCGCTCGGTGCTGGCTCATGTCCAGCTTTGCACCTACCAGCAACCCCAAGTCTTTCTCCACAGGGCTGCTCTCCAGCCTTCCAGCCCCAGCCTGGACTGATAGCAGGGATTGCCCTGATCCATGTGCAGGACCTTGCCCTGTTGAACCTCATGAGCTTGTCAGAGACCCTTGTCTTGAACTTACCCAGGTCCCTCTGGATGGATCCCAACCCTCAGACATGTCAGCTGCACCATGTCAGTGTGCACCCTTAGGGAGTCTGATAAAAACCAAAAAAGGGAATCTCTTAGTCACAAAGAATGCAATTAGAGAATGAGAGAGAGAGTACTTTAATGAGCTGCCTAATTGTGAAGGGGATGAAGGCAAACAATAAATGGTGATTCTCCAAGCAGCTGGGCCATTTGTGGAAGAACTTTACATTTTAAAGAGACTGAAGAGGCAATCAAAATGCACATAATAAATAACAAACACCAGGTGCTGATAAGGTTTCTGCTGAAACTGGAAAATAAAAAAAGGAAGAGTTAGTGAAAGGTTTTACAAACCTTTTTTTTTCCCCCAGAGCTATCAGTACAGCACGTGGGGATGTGTTTGCAGTGAAATCATTTGAAAGCCTTGTTCAGAAAAAGGAAGTGTCTAATGGCACAGTGATGATGGTGCCTGTTTGCCTCTCTTCTCTTGGAACTGCCTTGCTGCTTCCTCATCTCTCAAGGGTGTTCAGTATGTGGGTGCCAATTCTTTGGGCAGCACGAGGACTTGTGGGGCTCACACTGCTCAGGAAGGCTAAGCCAACTTGATCTGAGCACTGAGCACATGTCTAATAGTGAGGTGAGCCACAGGTGCTTTCCTGGACTGAGACCTGACTGTGACAGCTTTTGAGTGACGAAAACCTCAGGTTCCAGAGTTCATACAGGAAAAAAAGCAGGGTTAGAGAATGGCTGGACTCAATGGTAAGATCATAAGAAGGACACAGAGCTGCTGGAGTGAGTCCAGAGAAGGGCCACAAAGATGATCCAAGGCCTGGAGCACCTCTGCTATGAGGACAGGCTGAGGGAGCTGGGGGTGTTCAGCCTGGAGAAGAGAAGACTCTGAGGGGACCTTAGAGAAGCCTTTCAATAGCTGAAGGGATCCTACAGGAAGGCTATAGAGGGACTTTCCATCGGGGTGTCTAGAGGTAGGACCAGGGGGAATGGTTTGAAGCTGAGGGAGAGCAGGGTTAGACTGGTGTGGTTGTTTTAGCCTATGCCTTTAAATTTTTTCACAGATCTTGAACAGGAAGTGATAGAATGTAAATAAATCACCCACCACAACTGGATGTTTGAATTAAGTTCTTCAGTATGAGGGTGGTGAGACTCCAGAGCAGGCTGCCCAGGGAGGCTGTGGAGGCCTCCTCCCTGGGGATAGAACAGAACAGAATAGAACAGAATCAACCAGGTTGGAAGAGACCTCCAAGATCATCGAGTCCAACCCATCACCCAGCACCACCTAATCAACTAAACCATGGCACCAAGCACCCCATCCAGTCTCTTCCTAAACACCTCCAGGGATGGTGACTCCACCACCTCCCTGGGCAGCACATCCCAATGGCCAATCTCTCTTTCTATGAAGAACTTCTTCCTAACATCCAGCCTAAACCTCCCCTGGCGAAGCTTGAGACTGTGTCCTCTTGTTCTGGTGCTGCTTGCCTGGGAGAAGAGACTAAGAAAACATTCAAAGCCAGGTCGGATGAGGCCTTGAGCAACCAAGGTTAGTTGAGAGGCATCCCTGCCCATGGCATGGAGCTTGGAGCAGATGATCTCTGAGGTCCCTTCCAACCTAAGCCATTCTGTTATCTATGATTCTATGATCTTAAAGGTTTTTTCCACCCCAAATATTTCTTTGTTTCTATAATTCTATGAAAAAAAAAAAAGAGGGCACTAAATACCAATCTGGCCAAGGAACACTTGATTTTAGTCTCAGACATTACAGCTTTCAAACTGTCTATCTGAAGATCTTTAAAAATGCTCAGCTGCAAGAAACAACAACAAACCCCCCAAACCAACCCTCCCCCTCAACCCTGCTGAAAACCCAGCTCTGAATAGCTGAAACTCGGAGAGTGAAATGCCAGCAAAATGCTAAGAGGTGTGGAGGGTTGGAGCACCTCTGCTGTGGAGACAGGCTGAGAGTTGGGGCTGCTCAGCCTGGAGAAAAGAAGGTTCCAGGAGACCTCAGAGCAGCCTTCCAGTACTTGAATGGGGCTACAGGGGAGCTGGGGAGGGATTTCTGACAAAAGCCTGGTGTGACAGTACCAGGGACAATGGCTTCACACTGGAAGAAGCTAGATTTAGATCAGGCATTAGGGAGAAATTCTTCCCTGTGGTGAGGCACTGGAACACATTGCCCAGAGAATGTGGGGGGGCTCCAAGCCTGTAGGTGTTCAGTACCAGGTTGCATGGGGCCTTGAGCAAACTGGTCTAGTGGAAGGTGTCCCTACCTGTGGCAAGAGGGTTGAAGTGGATGATCCTCAGGGTCCAACCCAAACCATTTTTGGCTCTGGGATTCATTTGAAGTGTTCTGGATGAAGCTAGCTGAAGCCATGTCCAACCACAATCCTTGCAGGTGTGCCTGTGCTCACACGTTGGTTGTTTAGGGCTGGCTCTGTGCAGCACCAGCAGCTAAATGCAATGTGTGCAAGTTATTTATAAGAACAGTTTCATTAAACTGGGAGAACAGATCTCACCCAGTAGAGTAATGAAAAATACTCTGTGGTATTAAACCTATGAACCTCTCAAAGAAAATAATCTTTGATTTAGAGGCTAAAGAGTGACTGACAAGTAATGGTAACACATTTAATGAAAAGGCTGTTCCTCCAGGGATGAAGCTGTGGTTGAGATGAGATGGGGAGTTGCCTCCACCGGGCTGAGCAGGAGATGAAAAGGGCAAGTTAATAGAAAGTTGGAGAAGGAAAGTGGTCTGGGAGTGGTAGCTTAAGGTGAGAATAGCAGTGATGGACCTTTTAATGCACAATCACAGAATGCATTGGGTTGGAAGGGACCCTCAAAGGTCATCTTGTCCAGTCCCTCTGCACTGAGCAGGGACACCTCCAACTAGATAAGGTTGCTCAGGGCCCTATCAAGTCTGGCCTTGAATATCTCCAGGGATGTGTGTTCCACCACATCTTTTGTCTGATGCTGGCTGTGTTTAAGCTGTATCCTGCAAAAACTCACTGGGCAAGATGGTCACTTTCCTTGCTGCTTATCAGGCTGCATCTCCCAGCACTTCAGCTGCTCCCTTTGTGTCTCTTACCCATGGCTGACCTCAAAGTACAGTGCTTCACCCGTTTTTCCTGGCTGACCAGCTTGATAGCTTTCACTGCTGCATTTTTTTTGCTGCTTAGTTTGCTGCCTGGTTCCATCCTCATAGCTGCAGAACCTTGAAAGTGCCTCCACCAAAGACACATCAGTGAAAAAAGTAGTCCAGTATATGAAAAGGTATCTAAAACCAGTCAACAAAGGAACAAAATGACAACTGGTGGCTCTTAGCACTAGCAAAAGGCTCATGGGAATTAATAATTCAGAGGTCACTCAGAGAATCATAGACCAGCTGGTCCTCTTGGGAGGGACCTCTCAAGGCCATCTAGTCCAAACCCCCTGCAGTCAGCAGGGACATCTGCAACTACAGCAGCTTGCTCAGAGCCACAGCCTGACCTGACCTGCAGTGGTTCTAGGGATGGGGCTTCTACCACTGCTCTGGGCAACCTGGGCCAGGGTCTCACCACCCTTAGTGGAAAAACTGTCTTCCTTCCTTCTGGTCTGAATCTCCCTCTTTTAGCTTCACACTGTTGCCCCTTGTCCTCTCACAACAGGCCCTGCTCAAAAGTCTCTCCCCAGCTTTCTGCTCAGCCCTTGAAGCAATCAAAGGACACCAGAAGGTCTCCCTGGAGCTTTCCCTTCTTCAGCCTGAACAACCCCAACTCTCTCAGCCTGGCCTCACAGCAGAGGGCTTCCAGCCCTCCCAGCATTGCTGTGGCCTTCTCTGGCCCCTCTCCAACAGGTCCCTGTCTGTGCTGTGCTGAGCACTCCAGAGCTGCCCCAGCACTGCAGGGGGGGAGGTCTCAGCAGAGCACAGCAGAGGGGCAGAATCCCCTCCCTGCCCATGTTGCTGGGGATCAGCCCAAGTCGTCCTTCCATGCACACAGATGTTCACAGCTGTTAAGCTGCCTGGCAAACCTTATTAACTCACTTATGGTCCTGCTGCCACCAGCCCATGGGACGTGTTCCTGCCTCCGCTTTACATCCCTGCTGAGCTGCTCCTGCCTGCCGTGATCACAGAGCTCTGCAGGGCCTCTCTTTCCAGTAGCTATCGTAGCCCTAGAGAGCACATAAACCAACATTCCCTTTGCAATTATTTCTTTATCACTTTCTCTGCTAGTAGAGTGATCATCTTCACTTTACTGTGCTAGGCTTTCTGGGCCTTCATAAACCTATGGAACAGTTTATGGGAACATCCTCCCAGCCTTACAGCCCTTCCCTGCGGAGGGAATGATGGATTGAGAGCAACAGGAAAGCTGAACGCTTTGGTTATGCCTGGCAGTGTTTTCCTTCCAAGAGAAGAGGTTTGGCCAAAGGAAGGTGTCAATGCAGTAAATATCCTGAGTTAAGGCAGCCAGTCAATGGAATACTGAGCTCAGTTTTGGGTCCCTCACTCCAAGAAGGACATTGAGCAGCTGGAGCAGGTCCAGAGAAGGGCAGCAAAGCTGGGGGAGGGTCTAGAGAACAGGGCTGGGGAGGAGCAGCTGAGGGATCTGGGGGTGTTTAGGCTGGAGAAGAGGAGGCTGAGGGGAGACCTCATTGCTCTCTACAGCTCCCTGAAAGGAGGTTGTGAGGTGGGGCTTGGTCTCTTCTCCCTCCTATCAGGTGATAGAAGGAGAGGAAATGGCCTGAAATTGTGCCAGGGGAGGTTTAGGTTGGAGATGAGGAAAAACTTCTTTCCTACAGAAGAAGTCAGAGATTGGAACAGGCTGCCCAGGGAGGTGATGGAGTCTGAGGTGATTGCCTCTGGAGGTGTACAAGAAATGTGTGGATGTGGGGCTTGGGGAGATGGTTTAATGGCTATGGTGGCATTGGGTTGGACTGGATGATCTTAGAGGTCTCTTCCAATGGAAACAATTCTGTGGTTCTGATTCTAATAAGGAAATAACTTCCATCAAGGCTGATTTCCTTGCCACTACTGGCTTTGACCAGGTGAGCTTTAAAGGTCCCTTCCAACCCAAACCATCCTATGATTCTATTCAGAGAGGAGCAGTTGTGTTTAGAGAATCAGTAGGACTAGGGCCAGCCCTGCTGTTCTTTACATAGTCTGATCTACCAGGGCTGTCCCCAGGGTGCTTGGAAAGTGTACCAGGAGGATGGAGTCCCCACAGAGAAATGGAGCTCTTCTGGGATCTCAGCTCCCATCCTACAAACCCATTTGAGATAGAAGCCTTTCCCTGCTGCTACAGGGCCCCAGGACCTTACTGAATTCTTCTGGAGGAGTCTGATAAGGCTGAGATCCTGAAACAGTGACATCAGATAAAAATAATAGGTTTTCAGTTCAGAGTTCCTCTACCTTTCTAATGTAAATGCCTGCTTATTGAAGCAGGTTATTTATAGCTCCACGACACAAATCATAGTCATGAGCTGTTCCCCCAACCACTGAATGGAGGCAGCAGTGAGGAGGATTCACAAGACCAGAGGAGTAGCAAACACCACCCCCCCCACCCCCAACCTTTGTTTCTGCTTTAAATACCTTGGGGAATTTTAGAAAAACACAAATAGTCCTCAGTCTTGCAATGAATTAACACAAGTTATAAATAGGCATGTGACTGTGTGTCATGGCTTAGTTAACAGTACCAAGGGAAGGGAATTGTGAGCTTTTCAAGGTTAGTTGGTTGCAAATGACAGAATCTCAGAATGCCAGCATGGTGAAGTTGGAAGGGACCTCTGGAGATCATCCAGTCCAGGCCCCCTGCTAAGGCAGGGCACCCACAGCAGCTTGCCCAGGAGCACAATGGCCAGGGGAGGTTGGAACCTCTCCAGAGCAGGAGACTCCACAGCCCCTCTGGGCAGCCTGCTCCAGGCCTCCAGCACCCTCACACCCAACAACTTTCTCCTTCTGTTCAGATGGAACCTCCTGGGTTCCAGTTTGTGCCCCTTTTTCTGTCCCTGGGCACCACTGACAAGAGTCTGGCCCCAGCCTCTTGCCCCCCACCCTGGAGGCTGTGACATGAATCTAGAGAGCTTCTGCACCTACACAGCAAGACTGCCAGCCTCTCCCTCTGTATCCCATGTATATTGCCTAGCTGAAATATGCATTTCACTGTAAAATTATACATTTTTATTCCAAGTACATGTGGTGGTGGGTTGTTTTTTTCCCATTCTAATGCATAAATAATGCTGACCTTGAAGAAACCCAACACAAATTCAGCTGTGTGTGTAATGAGTCCTTCCAGAGGAGATTTCAGTACTGCAGTGGAACATCAGAAGGGCAGGAGGTGCTGCACTGTACCACAGCCTGTAACCCACCATGGAGACATGGCTCTGAAGAGAACCATTTTCTGTTTTGTCTCCTCAGTTCCTTTTAGGGTCCCTTTCCCAAGCAGGTCACCCACCAATCAAGCTCCCTTGGGGAATGCAGTGGGCAGCCTTGGAAAAAAAAAAAGGCAGCATTCCTGGGGCAAGCCAGCCCTCCTCAGTGTGGATTTACAGCTGCAGATTTGGAACCAAAAAAAGCTAAATGCAGTGTGCCTGCAGTGTCCCTGCAGGTAGTGAGGCACTGCCCAGGGATTTTAAAGGGCTCCTTCCCTGAAGGATACTTCATGCTCTTGGCCTATCAAGGCCTGGTCCCAGCAGCACAGACAGAAATTGCATGAGTAAAGTGGTGCCCAGGCTAGCAAAGCATGGCACAGTAGCTAACCACCTCTGCAGCCCAGGGCTGGATTTTGCTGCTGCTGCTGGCCACCTCCACATGCAGACATCTTTCTCCTTCAGTGATTTTTGTTTCTGTGCTGAGTCTGTCTCATCCTGGTTACATGCAAACATCCATTTCCCTTTTGCCCCTTCTGGCCTGCATCTTCCACTGCTGCTTTACCACAGGTACTTCATGAATGTGTCTTCACAGCTGCCCAGTGTCCCCATTTTGCAGATGTGCAACTAAAGCCCATCAAAGAAATCTGAGATTATGCTGCAAGTTCATTCTTAACATCCCCCATCCCTGTCTGACATACCAAGCACCTTCCTAGACTACAGGTCAAAGTGCAAGGTCCTGCATCTGGGTAGGGCCAACCCAGGCACAAATCCAGGCTGGGTGCAGAGTGGGTTGAAAGTAGTTCTGAATAAAGAGTCTTGGGGGTGTTGGGTGCTGAGCAGCTCCCCAGGAGCCAGCAGTGCCCTCCTGCAGCCCAGCAGGCAGCTGTGTGCTGGGCTGCAGCCAGAGCAGGGTGGGCAGCAGGGCAGGAGAGGGGATCCTGCCCCTGGGCTCTGCTCTGCTTAGACCCCGCCTCCAATCCTGCCTCCAGTTCTGGTGTCCCCAGCATGAGAAGGACACAGAGCTGCTGAGTGAGTCCAGAGGAAACCAGGAAGATAATCCAAGGGCTGGGCAGCTCTGCTGTGAGGACAGGCTGAGGGAGCTGGGGGTGTTCAGCCTAGAGAGGAGAAGATTCCAGGGGGACTTGATGGAGGTTGTGGATGCCTCCTTGCTGGAGGTGTTCAAGGCCAGGTTGGATGAGGCCTTGAGCCACCAAGTCTAGTTGAGAGGTGTCCCTGCCCATGGCAGGCGTGTTAGAGTAGATGATCTCTGAGGTGCCTTCCAACCTGAGCCATTCTCTCATTCTCTATATTTGGTTTCCTCGGTGGGACATTGAGGTGCTGGAGCACACTCAGAGCAGGGCAGCAAAGCTGGTGAAGGGTCTACAAAGCAAGTCCTATGTGGATGGGCTGAGAGTTTGAAGAAAAGAAGGCTCAGGGGAGACCTTGCTCTCTGCAGCTGTCTGAATGGAGGCTGGAGCCAGGTTGGGCTTGGTCTTTTCTCCCTAGTAATAAGCGACAGGACAAGAGGAAATGGCCTCACGTTGTGCCAGGGGAGATTTAGGTTGGGTGTGAGGAACAATTTCTTCTCACAAAAGGTTGTTAAGACCTGGAACAGGACCTGGAGGGATTTAAAAGCCATGCAGATGTGGCCTTGAGGGACATGGCTTAGTGGTGACCCGGCAGTGTTGGGTCAGCAGTTGGCTTGATGATCTTAAAGGTCTTTTCCAGCCTAAACTATTCTATGAGTCTATGTCTTGAAATGTGATTTAGGTGAATTATAGAGGCTCCCTAGGAGTTTCTACAGCAGGGACAGCAGCATTAGTTCTTGCTGGACACCTTAAAGTCCTGCAGGCTGGCACTGTGCTTGCTATCATCTCTTGTACACATCTCAGGACAATAAATCTGACTGCACCATCTGGCCCAATGTTCACTAAACAACAAACAACTAAATTTCCATGGAGGAGAATTAGGACACACTGAATGCTGCCCTACTCTGGTATGAGCACCTAAAGAGTAGTCTAGTCCAGTTACAATCATCTCCAAAGGACCCCAATCTATCTTTGAGATTGGGTCTTAGTTTTTACATGTGTAGCTTATGATGCAGACAGCATCCAGGAGCACTTCAAAGGCAGAATGTTCCATTTCAACTTTAGCAGAATTATCTCAGCATCACACATTAGGAAAAGAATCTGCTCTGACAAGGACCTCTGTTGAGAAGTCCTGCACCTAGGTTGTGACAGTCATTGCTAATCCAGGCTGGGGGAAGGTGTGACAGAGAGCAGCTCTGCAGAAAAGGACTTGGGAGTGCTGGTGGGGGAGAAGCTGGACATGAGCCAGCAATGGGCACTTGTAGTCCAGAAAGCCAGTGGCAGCCTGGGCTGCAACCAAAGCAGAGTGGCCAGAGATGGAAAGAGGGGATTCTGACCCTTTGCTCTACTCTGCTCTGGTGAGACCTCCCCTGCAGTTCTGTGTCCATCTCTAGGGCCCCCAACACAAGAGAGACATGGACCTGCTGGAGCAGGTCTAGAGGAGGCCACAGAGATGATCAGAGGACTGGAGTCGGGGCTGTTCAGCCTGGAGAAGGCTCCAGGGAGACCTTGGAGCAGCCTTCCAGTACCTGAAGGGGCTACAGGAGAGCTGGGGAAGGACTTTTGACAAGGGCTGGGAGTGCCAGGACGAGGGGCAATGGCTTTAGCTGGAAGAGGGGAGATTAAGACTGGAAATAGGAAGAAATTCTTCAGAGTGAGGGTGGGGAGACACTGGAACAGGTTGCCCAGGGAGGTGGTGGAGGTCCCATCCCTGGAGACAGTCAAGGTCAGGGCTGATGGGGCTCTGAGCAAGCTGATCTAATAGGGTATGTCCTAGCTGACTGCAGGGGTGCTGGACTAGATGACCTCCCAGTGTCCTTTCCAACCCATTCTGTGATTTCTGAAGTTCAGGAGCACAAGGCACATTCTCCAGAGACCTTCCTGTCTTCCTAGGAACTGGCCCCTGGCTCAGCAGCACAGGTTATTCCAATGTTGACCATTTAAATGCCTTCACAGACTGCTTCACTTTTGGTAAACATTTGTGCTAGTCAAATTTGATCTCCCCAGTCATTGAGGAATGAAGGAGGTTTTCTTTCAAGAGCCTGTGAATATTCATTCCTATTTTTGCATTATTCTTCTGGCTCTTCTTTGGTGCAGGGTTCAAACAACAGGATTTGTACTTGGGGGAACACTAATGAGCATGTTTGCAAGCTGCTGAATAAACTGCACACATTTACCTTCAGAAATAATCCTAGACCTTCTGCTGATGGTTATAACACAGCTGAGTTTCACAGGCTGAAAGAATTGGGGCTGTTGAGCCTGGAGAGGAGGAGGCTCCAGGGAGACCTTAGAGCTGCATTTCAGTATCTGAAGAGGACCTACAGGAAGGCTGGGAAGGGACTTTTCAGAAGGGCCTGTGGGGATAGGATGAGAGGCAATGGTTTGAAACCGGAGCAGGGGAGATGTAGGCTGGACATAAGGAGGAAGTTCTGCACAGTGAGGGTGGTGAGACAGTGGAACAGATTGCCCAGGGATGTGGTTGAGGCCCCTTCCCTAGAGACATTCAAAATCAGACTTGATGTGGCACTGGGCAGCCTGCTCTAGCTGGAGGTGTCCCTGCTGCCTGCAGGGGGGTTGGACAAGATGCCCTTTGAGTGTCCCTTCCAACCCAGTGCAAGCTGTGAAGTTTTGTAACAGAGGCAGGACACTTGGTAACTACCCTTCTATTCTGAGTGGCTTGGTGATGTTTGCTGCCTGTATTATCTGTGGCTTCCAGAAATGTCTGCTGCAGACACTGTGTCAAAGTGTCAGAGAAATGCAAGATGTTTTCTGGGGTCCTGGCAAAACTGAATGCCTTTGACAAGGAAGCCTGTCCTGTCAACATGATTATAGCTGTGGTAGTCATGGTTTAGTTCATTTTATTCATCCTTTACTTCAGGCTTGATTAGCTATGAATGCTCTACCTTGTCCTCTCTGGATCAAATACCTAAACAAGTTGTGACAAGGGTATTCCAACCAAGGCCCTTTTAACCATTTTGTAGGGGTAAATGCTTAAGCTGCTGTTTGATAGCTGAACAGTTCTGTAAGGAGCAAGTGAAACAGGTCTACAGAGGTGCTGTTTCCTCTTTAACTGGACTTGGGTTTTCCTGAAGTAGCCTGGTTTCTCCCAGGTCCCATACAAACTAGTGGAGCCTGTAGGTGCTTGTACTTGCAGAGTTTGGGGTGGTTGTTGGGCTGCTTCATCATCCTAAAATCATCCTAGAATGGTTTGAGTTGGAAGGGATCTTAAAGATCATTCCGTGCCAACCCCCTGCCGTGGGCAGGGACACCTCCTTCTAGACCAGGTTGCTCAAGGCCTCATCCAACCTGGCCTTGAACACCTTCAGGGAGGGGGCATCCACAACCTCCCTGGGCAACCTGTTCCAGTGTCTGCCTGTAAAGAATTTCCTTTTCATAGCCAGTCTAGATCTCTCATCCTCAAGCTTCAATCCATTCCTTCTCATCCTTCAGATGAGGTATCAATCAGAAGCCATCCTGATATTCACTGCCAGCACATTTCTTCTGTAAAGAGTTTCATGCATTAAGCTGTCAGTTTTCAGCTCAGCAGGAGGTTAATATTAGTATGTCCCAAGGATCTGTACTGGAGCTAGTATTTCATACACTCCTTAATTACCCAGAAAGGCAGAAATCAGGGGTAGCAGGGGGGAAATGTGTAAAAAATGAGGTCAGCAGGATTTGCAGATGACAAAATTATTCAGTGTGAGCCTGTGCAGGAGAAGGCTGTGATGAACTTCATGGAAAGAGAAGTGGACAAATTGGCAGCATAATGGCTGGTGAAATTCAGACATTGACAAAGGCAGGGCAGAGCACGTTGAAGGGAAAGAGCTGAACTGCTGCTGCACGTGGCCCCGGTCTGACTTAGCACTAAGGGAAAAGAGCAGCCCCCAGCACCATCCAAACCTCCTCTCAGAGCTCAGCAGCAGTCACAATCTAAATAAAGTGTGGTGGTACAAAAAAAGAACAGAGAAAAGAGCCAGAACAGAGTGGAAAAGCATTGGTTCCAGTTCTGCTTGAAACTCGAAACAGTGACCTGGGGTGAATCATAGAATCATAGAATCAATAAGGTTGGAAAAGACCTCAAGGATCATCAAGTCCAACCTGCCACCCAAGACCTCATGACTACTAAACCATGGCACCAAGTGCCACATCCAGTCCCCTCTTGAGCACCTCCAGGGACAGTGACTCTGCCACCTCTCTCTGGGCAGCACATTCCAACAGCTAACAACTCTCTCTGTGAAGAACTTTCTCCTCACCTCAAGCCTAAGCTTCCCATAGGATATACAGTCTCAAGCTGTGCCAGGGGAGGTTTAGGCTGGATGTTAGGAAGAAGTTCTTCATAGAAAGAGAGATTGGCCATTGGGATGTGCTGCCCAGGGAGGTGGTGGAGTCACCATCCCTGGAGGTGTTTAGGAAGAGACTGGATGGGGTGCTTGGTGCCATGGTTTAGTTGATTAGGTGGTGTTGGGTGATAGGTTGGACTTGATGATCTCAGAGGTCTTTTCCAACCTGGTTAATTCTATACTATTCTATTCTATTCTATTCTATTCTACTCTACTCTACTCTACTCTACTCTACTCTATTCTAATAGGAGAGGACAGTGTCTCTCATGATTCCCAAATCCACCTTGGAGCCTGCTCTGTTTCTGCTGCAAGAAGCTGGAAGCCCATTGCTGGGCTGTGTAGGAATCTGTGAAGACACTTTGCCTCCCTTTGATTTGCATTATCAAGCTCAGTGCCACTTGGTGATGTTCTCTTGGCTGTACTTGTGTCTCTTTATCAAGAGAGGATCTGCTCTCTACAGGAGGTCATCACTCTGCTTTTATTTGTTTATGATCACCTCCAGCACACTGACATCAACCTTACATTTGATTTCTCCTAACCAGCTGGCTTCTTGACAGCACTGAGGTTTATGTTCTTTATGAATGTGTCCTCTTGGGATCCTGGAGGCACATTTGTAGTCTCCTTTTCCCCCTTAGCCCCCCCCCCCAATTTCTTTTTCTTACTGGTTTTGGTTTCCTTTGAGTAAGTTCTCAGCTGAGTGCTCTGCATAGCAAGCATACTAATCAGCAGATGAAGAGACAGGAAGATTCACTTAGAAGTTCATTATCATTACACATGCTGAGGTTGGACCAAGGTTACCTACACTGTAAGCAGCACTAATCCTCCAACCCTAAATATTTTTCCTAGATGAATCCTGCTCCAGCATAAAACTGCAATTGTTAACAGCTTCTCCTGTGGAACTGCCAAACAGTCACAGAATTCCAGAGTCTCAGCATGGTGAGGTTGGAAGGGGCCTCTGGAGATCACCCAGTCCAACCCCCCTGCTAAAGCAAGGCACCCACAGCAGCTTGCCCAGGATCACAATTTCCAGGGGGGTTTGGAATCTCTGCAGAGAAGGAGACTCCACAACCTCTCTGGGCAGCCTGCTCCAGGGCTCCAACACTCTCATATCAAAGAAGATTTTTGTCATCTTCAGATGGAACCTCCTGGGTTCCAGTTTGTGCCCATTGCCCCTTGTCCTGTCACTGGCCCCATCCTTTTGCCCCCCACCCTTGCTGAGCATTGAGAAGATCCCCTCTGGATCTCCTTCTCTGGAGACATTCAAACCCTGTCTGGATACCTTCCTGTGTGACCTACTGCAGGTGATCCTGCTCTGGCAGGAGCCTCTTTCCAGGTCCCTTCCAACTCCTGACACTCTGATTCTTTAGGCATTTCATATCATAAGAGCCCCCCAAAGTGCCAAGCTAAATTCATATAGCATCCAGCTCTGGAGCCCAGCACAGCAGAGCATGGACCTGTTGGAGCAGGGCCAGCACAGGCCAGGATTGTAAGCCCTCTTCTAAGAGAGTTGGGGTTTTTCAGCCTGCAAGAAGAGAAGGCTCATGGGGACTTTCTGGTGGCCTTTCAGTACTTAATGGGGCTGATCAGAAACCTGGGGCCAGACTTCTGAGCAGGGCCTGTTGGGACAGGACGAGGGGTGATGGTTTGAAAATAAAAGGGGGAGATTCAGACAAGATGGAAGGGGAAAATACTTGACAATGAGGGTTCTGAAGCCCTGGTCCAGAGGTGGTAGAAGCCCCATCCCAGCACCATTGCAGGTCAGGTTATTTGTGGCTCTGAGCAAGCTGCTCTAGTTGCAGATGTTCCTGCTGATTACAGGGGGTTTGGACTGGATGGCCTTGAATATGAAGCCTATGATGCTATGATTCCATGCAACTAGGTATCTGAGATAGCTCACAGAGGGAGGAAAGCAGCTCTGCACTCTGTGGTTTCTCATCATATTTTCCCATGTTGTTCAAGGCCAGGCTAGATGAGGCCTTGAGCAGCCTGGGGTAGAGGGAGGTGTCCCTGCCCGTGACAGTGGGGTTGGAACTGGAGGATCTTTAAGGTCCCTTCAAACCCAAACCATTGTAGGATTGTATGACTTTCATGCAGTACCATAAATTAATGACTGTGATGCCAATCTTAGCTCTGTGCTTGTGAAAGTCACTTGCACAGCTTCCCAGCAGTACCTTGGGGGCAGGCCTGTGGGTTTGGAAATATTTCACTGGATGAAAAATGAACTTTTCTCAGCTGACAAACAGAATCAGCTTTCTCATATCCAACTGCTGCAGCAGCTTTGGCTCTTTGATTATTACCAATTGTTTGAATAAAGATTTGTTATTATTTGAAAGTTTGAGCCTTTGGGCTCTAATTAATTAACAGGACTCAGGAGAAAGAAAAAAAAGGCAGTGAATTACCCACTGACATGTGGCTTGGTTACAAGGAAATCAGCCTTTCCCTTTGAAAAGCAATTGCTGAAAGGCAGAAGACAAATGAGATTTTCTTGTGTAAACAAAGGAATAGCCCTGAACTGTTAAGCTGAAACCTCAGATGAGAAAATGAACACCAAAATACCTACAGGATCTGTTCTGCAGCCTTGCACTAAGATGGGTCTTGCTTCAGGAGTTCACAACACATTCTGCTTGGCTTCCAGGGAGGTGCTTTTACTGATTTGGTCTTACATCTGCATGGCTTTAGGGACTATGATTCTCTTCCACCCCAAAAATTCTGCTGAAAGCTCCATAAAGACTTTTTCTTTCTCATTTATGCCAGTGAACTGAAGGAGCTGCTCTGCAGGACTGTGTGTGCCCCTCAGTTTAAGAAGGACATTGAGACACCTGAATGTGTCCAGAGAAGGGCAACAAGGCTGAGGAGAGGCCTTGAGCACAGCCCTGTGAGGAGAGGCTGAGGGAGCTGGGGTTGCTTAGCCTGGAGAAGAGGAGGCTCAGGGGAGACCTCATTGCCCTCTACAACTACCTGAAAGGTGGTTGTAGCCAGGAAGGAGTTGGTCTCTTCTCCCAGGCACCCAGCAGCAGAACAAGAGGACACAGTCTCAAGCTGTGCCAGGGGAGGTTCAGGCTGGATGTTAGGAAGAAGTTCTTCCCAGCAAGAGAGATTGGCCCTTGGGATGTGCTGCCCAGGGAGGTGGTGGAGTCACCATCCCTGGAGGTGTTCAAGAGGAGATTGGATGTGGCACTTGGTGCCATGGTCTAGTCATGAGGTCTGTGGAGACAGGTTGGACTCCATGATCCTTGGGGTCTCTTCCAATCTTAGTGATACTGTGATACTGTGTGTGGAAGGGATGAATCACAGAACCCCAGGATCACGGAATTGTTTGGGTTGGAAAAGACATTGAAGTTCAACAGGGCCAGCCATTCTCTAACTCCACCAAGCCTGGTGCTGGACCACACTTAGATGTGGCTGCAGATGTGGTTTCTGCAGCAAATGTTGGGTTTTGCAACCCAACAGGAAAAGTGTGAGCAACGGGACCAGGGACGTGATTATCCACTCTGCTCAGCTCTTGTGAGGCCATACCGTGAGTACTGGGTTCAGGTTTGGGGCCCTCAATCCAAGAAAGACATTGAGGGGCTGGAGCAGGTCCAGAGAAGGGCAACAAAGCTGGGGAAGGGTCTGGAGAACAGGGTTGGTGAGGAGCAGCTGAGGGACCTGGGGTTGTTCAGTCTGGAGAAGAGGAAGCTGAGAGGAGACCTCATTGTCCTCCACAACTCCCTGAAAGGAGGTTGGAGAGAAATGGAGCTTGGTCTCTTCTCCCATGTACCAAGTGATAGCATAAGAGAGAATAGAATAGAGTAGAATAGAGTAGAATAGAATAGAATAGAATAGAATAGAATAGAATAGAATAGACCAGGTTGGAAAAGACCTTTAAGATCATCAAGTCCAACCTCTCACCCAACACCATCTAATCAACTAAACCATGGCACCAAGTGCCTCAGCCAGGCTCTTCCTAAACACCTCCAGCGATGGTGACTCCACCACCTTCCTGGGCAGCCCCTTTCAAATAGCCTCAAGTTGCACCAGGGGAGGTTTAGGTTGGACATTAAAAACTTCTTCCCTCAAAGGTTTCTCAAACACTGGAAGAGGCTGCCCAGAGCAGTGCTTGAATCCCCATCCCTGGAGATGTTTCAGAGAGGCAGAGCTGTGGTGCTGAGGGCCATGGTTTAGCCCCAGCCTTAGTAGAGTTTAATGAATGGCTGGACTGGATGAGCTTAAAGGGCTTTGCCAACCTAAACAACAGTTCAGCCAGGATTTGTAGCTCAGGCTGAGGTTGCACCTGGCTGCTGCTTCTCCCCAGTTGTGTGCTCACATAGGTTGTGTGTTTGGGTTTTGCTGCAGGTCATTGCTGCTGCTCCATCTCTGTTGTCCCTTCTGGCTGATCGCAGAGCAGGTCCCCAGCGCCCTGCCTGCAGCGGTTAAGGAATGAACAGCATCAATTCCCTGCTAGCTGTGGTGTTACAGATGGGTCTTACATATCTGGCTTGGTAATGTGCTGGAAATAAGCAGATTTACTTTGCAAACTGCTGAAACTTAGCTCTTTGTAGAGTGTAAGGATTTGGTTTTTGATTAAGGCAGGTGCCAGGCTCTTTTCGGTGGTGCCCAGTGACAAGACAAGGAACAACAGCTACAAACTGGAACCCAGGAGGTTCCACCTCAGCAGGAGGAGAGAATTCTTCGGTGTGAGGGTGCTGGAGCCCTGGAGCAGGCTGTCCAGAGAGGTTGTGGAGTCTCCTTTTCTGTGGACTTTCAAAATCAACCTGGATGTGCTCCTGTGTGACCCTGCTTTGCCAGGGGCATTGGACTGGATAACCTCCAGAGGTCCCTTCCAACCCCTACCATTCTGAGATTCTGTCATGAACTCATGCCTATAGATCTGATACTGAAAACTAGAAAGGGCCCTGGGTTTTGTGTTTACCCCAAACTGCCCTTCACCCCTTTTCCTCCTCCCCTTTCTCCCAGCTACCCCTTGCTTCCTGGCTTAACAGAAAGAGCAGACAAACGTGGCTGTCTAATAATTAACAGAGTGGGGAAACTGCTCAGTGTTCCAAGGCAGACAGCAGGAAGGAGGAACATTCTCTAGAGAGGTCAAATTCGTGTGTATGTTGCCAGAATTAGAAAGGGATAAACAGTGCCTCTCCTTGACTCCATCCCTGCTACTCAATCAGCTCTGCACAGGCACGGCAGGAGGAGGCCGAGATGAAGCACTGAACGCCAGAGCATGTTGTACTGCATCCATCTGTGTAAATATTGTGTGGTGCTGAATTCAGAGCCAGCTGAGTAACTCACAGCCTGCTGTTTCTGCAGCTACATATTTACTAGGGAGTTGCATACAGTCACAGAGTGGTTTGGGTTGGAAGGGACCTTAAAGATCAATTAGTTCTTAACCCCCTGCTGTGGGGGTCTACTAGACCAGCTTGCTCAAGACCCCATCCAACCTGGCCCGGAAGATTTACAGGCTTGGAGCTCCTACAACTTCTCTGGGCAACCTGTTCCAGTGCTTCACCACCCTTGGGGGGAAGAATTTCTTCCTGCTGTCTCACTTAAATCCAGCTTCCAGTTTGAAGCCATTGCCCCTCATCCCACCACTCCAGGCCTTTGTAAAATGTCCTTCCCCAGCTCTCCTGTGCCCCCCTGCTGGTACAGGAAGGCTGCACCACGGTCTCCCTGGAGCCTTCTCATATCCAGGACAAGCAACCCCAACACTCCTCAGCCTGTCTCCATAGCAGAGGTTCTCCAGCCCTCAGATATCTTCATGGCCTCCTCTGGACCTACTCCAACCATTCCATGTCCTTCTTGTGTTGGGGGCTCCAGAGCTGGCCCCAGCATTGCAGGTGGGGTCTCAGCAGAGCAGAGGAAAGGGGGAGAATCCCTTCCCTTGCCCAGTTGTTTCCAATTATCTGTACCTTGACAGATCTGTCAGCTCACCTCGAGTCCAAAATATGCTGTGAGGCTTTGTGCTCTCCTCAGCAGGACACTGCCATCACACCAAATGAACAGAGCTTTTCTGGTGGAATAAACATAATCAGTGCTGACTGATCTCATTCCTCTGGCCTTCAGCTCACACGCAGTTGGAAGGATGAATAAGGTGCCTCCCCAAAGGCTCAGAGCCTTCTCTTCTCCAGGCTGAACACCCCCAGCTCCTTCAGCCTGTCCTTGTAACAGAGCTGCTCCAACTCCCTGATCATTTTCATGTCCCTCCTCTGGACCTGCTCCATCAGCTCCAGGTCCTCCCTATATTGAGGGCTCCAGACCTGCACACAGTGCTCCAGGTGAGGTCTCACCAGAGTAGAACAGAGTGGCAGAATCACCTCTCTGGATCTGCTGGCAAAACTGCTTTGGATGCAGCCCAGGATGTGATTGGCCTTCTGTGCTGCAAGCTCACACTGCCTGCTCCTGTCCAGCTTCTCCTCCATCAAGAAGGTGGCTTCCATTCTGGGTTAGCTTTGCCTTGTGGAGAGGGGAACATTTGGTTTCAGAAGAGGGTAGCCCATGTGGGGAAAACCCCCCAGTCACTAGTATATTTTCTTCCTCACCAAGTGCTGCTGTTCAGTCATGCAAAGACTCAAATAAACCAATAATAGCTTGCCAGAAGACAGGCTGTTACAAAACACACAGACAAGGGCAGATCAAAATATGCTAAAAATTACTTACAACAGATTTAAAAAACACTGGGGGAAAAAGTAGGAAATGCCAGAGTAAGATTCCTTGGGCACACTTAGTACCCCATCTTGAATTACCTGTTCAGATGGTGCTGGTGCATGGGCAGAGACTCTTTCGAAGAACCCTGCTCCACTCAGGGGCAGAGAGAGGCTGCTCTTGAGTCATTTTGTTGTCTCCTCATTATCCAAGCCCTGAAACATCACCTTCTGCACATGATTCCAACCATGCCCTGGAGATGAATGATTAATTTCCTTTTATCACAGTATCACCAAGGTTGGAAGAGACCTCGAGGATCATCGAGTCCAACCTGTCACCACAGACCTCATGACTAGACCATGGCACCAAGTGCCACATCCAATCCCCTCTTGAACACCTCCAGGGATGGTGACTCCACCACCGCCCTGGGCAGCACATCCCAGTGGCCAACAACTCTCTCTGTGTCTCAATGTCCTTCCTAAACTGAGGGGCCCAGAACTGGACACAGGACTCAAGGTGTGGCCTAACCAGTGCTGAGCACAGGGCACAATGACTTCCCTGCTCCTGCTGGCCACACTATTCCTAATGCAGGCCAGGATGCCATTGGCCCTCTTGACCACCTGGGCACACTGCTGGCTCATGTTTAGGCGGCTGTCAATCAGCACCCCCAGGTCCCTCTCTGTTTGGCAGCTCTCCAGCCACTCTGACCCCAGCCTGTAGCTCTGCATGGGGTTGTTGTGGCCAAAGTGCAGCCCCTGGCACTTGGACTTGTTGAATGCCATCCTGTTGGACTCTGCCCATCTGTCCAGTCGGTCAAGGTCCCTCTGCAGAGCCCCTCCGCAGAGCCCTTCTGCCCTCCAACTGACCAACATCTGCTCCCAACTTGGTGTCATCTGCAAACTTGCTGATGACTGACTCAACCCCCTCATCCAGATCATCAGTGAAGATGTTAAAGAGCATGGGGCCCAGCACTGATCCCTGGGGCACACCACTGGTGCCTGGCTGCCAGCTGGCTGTGGCACCATTCCCCACCACTCTCTGGGCTCGGCCCTCCAGCCAGTTCCTAACACATCCACTCAAGAGCCACCACTAGTGACCTGCTCTTCACAACATTTCTGCAAGCCAGCAGAGTTGCAGTGGTCAGAATTAGAGCAGCAGTGGTATCAATACCACTGAAGGAACTGGTGGACAACTGAGCCACAGGTGCACAATCCACAAGCCCTCACTGGAAAGGCCCTGGTTCACTACTCAGGGATTTCTGACATTGCTGTGGGTAGGTTTCACTTGCACTAATGCAATCTTCTGCAATGCCAGCCAGCCACTTGCACTGATGCAGTGCTGTAATGCCAACCACAGAGTGCCAACCTCAGCCACCCCTAAACTGCATGGCACTGTCAGAGAGTGGAGTCACAGGATTGGTTTGGTGGGAAGGGACCCTTAAGAACATCCAGTCCAGCTGTTAACCCAGCACTGCCAGGCCACCGCTAAACCTCAGCACCACACCTACAGTGTTTAAATCCCTCCCCCCCTGCCTGGGCAGCCTGTTCCAGGGCTTCACAGCCCTTTCTGAGAGAAAATTGTGCCTCATGTCCAACCTAAACCTCCTCTGGTACAACCTGAGGCCATTTCCTCTTGTCCTATCAATTGTTCCTTGGGAGAAGAGACCAACCCCCACCTCAATCCAACCTCTTTTCAGGGAGTTGGAGAGGACAATGAGGTCTCCCCTCATCCTCCTCCAGACTAAACAACCCCACTTTCCTCAGCTGCTCTCCACCAGCCCTGTTCTCCAGACCCTTCCCCAGCTTTGCTGCCCTTCTCTGGACCTGTTCCAACCCCTCAATGTCATTCTTGGAAAGAGGGTCACAAAACTGAACCCAGGATTTGAGATGCAGCCTCACCAGTGCTGTCTCCAGGGGGACAACTGGTGAAGAACCAAGAGAACCTCTCCCTGTATTTGTATACAAACAGACTGTAGAAGAGCTGTGGACACAAAGATGCACTCGGTGCGCCGGGCTGCAATCCCAAGAAATGCATTTCAGAAAGCCTCAGAGCCAAGGATCCTTCCTAGTGTCCACACAGAAAAGAATGTCAGTGAAAGATGTCCCTTTCACTTTTCTTCTCCATCTTCCACTCCACTAACACAGCCAGGGCAAAGCAGAAACGTTTTTCAACTACCTCAGCAGAAGTCCCCTCAGTGTGTAAGGAGCAGCTCATTTCTTGATTCCACAGGAAGTTACTTGGAGAAAGGCTTTGCTGCTCACACCATGATGGTAATAACCTTCCCTCCTTTCTGAGCCTAACAGGCTGCTCATCAGTGCAAGTCAGTCAATGGCCAGCAATTAGCACCCTCCTCATTTAGCTCCTGTGATTACACCAATTCTTCTATTAGTGCTGCATTAATTGCAGCTTGTATCATCTTGATTCGGGGTGTGTGGTGCTTTAGAGCAGCAGCAGGGGGTGGAGACGTTTCCTGCTTCCCTCAGTGCAGAAAAACTGGGGGGTGGAAATTCACCAACACAGAATCACAGAACGGGAGGGGATGGAAGGGACCTCCAGAGATCATTGAGTCCAACCCCCTGCCAAAGCAGGATCACACAGGGCAGGTCACACAGGAACACATCTGGATGGCTCTTGAAAGTTTCCAGAGAAGGAGACTCCACAACCTCTCTGGGCAGCCTGCTCCAGGGCTCCAGAACCCTCACCATAAAGTAGTTTCTCCTCCTGTTGAGGTGGAACCTCCTGGGTTCCAGTTTGTGGCTGTTGTTCCTTGTCCTGTCACTGGGCACCACCAAAAAGACCCTGGCACCTTAATCCTGACACCCACCCCTCAGATATTTGTAGACATTGATAAGGTCTCCTCTCAGGCTGCCCTTCTTCAGGCTCATCTGCTCCATGTTCTCCTTCATCACCCCCAGTCTGGCTGAGTGCAGTAGTGTAGGGCCATGGTCTGACAAGCTGCCTGGCCTCCTTGAACTACATTTGGCTTCTCTCTTCTTGTGATCATTACACCACCATCATCCAGCAACCAAAACACCTCTTTAGCAATGCCAGTGATAAGGGGCTGGGTTGTGGTGGCTGCCTGCTTGCCAGAAGGAGCAACTCAAACCACTGATACAAATTCATGATGCCTGATACAGGCTGAGTGCCACTTACCTGCTCGTTCACCTCTCAGCTGTGCTGTGGTCCTTGAGAAGAAATGGAATGTCCCATCTAGTTCTGTAAGACAGCCTGATCTAAATGTGTAAATGTCTCCTGCTGCCCCTGAGGAATTTCATCTTGAAGGCCTTTGATCCTGAAGGAGAGTTTCTAAATCATTCTGAGCTTAGCACACCTCCAAAGCCTGGAACAAAGCCAGGTTGGTTGCTGTGGGTCTTGGTATCCTGGGCTGCGTCCAAAAGAGCAGAGCCAGCAGGTCAAGGAAGGGGATGCTGCCCCTCTACTCCAGTGAGCCCCCACCTGCAGTACTGTGGCCAGCTCTGGAGCCCCCAACACATGAAGTACGTGGAACTGTTGGAGTGGGTCCAGCACAGACCACAAAGATGATCAAAGGGCTGGAGCCCCTCTGCTGTCAGGCCAGACTGAGAGAGTTGGGGCTGTTCAGCCTGGAGAAGAGAAGGCTCCAGGGAGATCTTAGAGCAGCCTTCCAGTACCTGAAAGGGGCTGCAGAAGAGCTGGGGAGGGACTTTTGGCAGAAACCTGGAGTGATGGGACAAGGAGCAATGCCACTGGTGGCAGAAAAGTCTTGCTCCTGGTTTCCTTTATGTGCTGTAACAAAGTAAAGTCCAGTGTAATTGCCCCACATATCTGAAGCAGGTTTCTACACTAAGTTCCCTTTTCAGGGAAGATTCTTTGAAGGAAACTTGAACTTTTACAGGTACTTTATTTTTGCCAGCACAAGCTTGAATATCCTCACTTATTGTACAGGGTCTTTTCTAAAGGGTTTTGTAATGCCAAGAAATGTGGAGAGAGAGAGAGAGAGAGTACAGAGTCCCTTGCACCAGTGCAGGTGGGAGTGACCTGCTGGACAGCAGCTCCACAGGAAGGACCTGGGAGTACTGGGGGACAAGTTCACCATGAGCCAGAAGTGTGTCCTCATGACCAAGAAGGCCAATGGTCTCCGGGGGTGCATGAAGAAGAGTGTGGCCAATAGGTCAAGGGAAGTTACCCTCCCACCTCTACTGAGGCCACATCTGGAGTATTGGTCTAGTGTTGGGCTCCCCAGTTCAAGAGAGACAGGGAACTACTGGACAGAGTGACAGAGTCCAGCAGAGGCTACAAAGCTGCTGAGGGGCCTGGAGCCTCTCTGTGAGGAGGAAAGACTGAGAGCCCTGGAGCTGAGAGCCTGGAGAAGAGCAGCCCCAGAGGGGATCTGAGCAATGCTCAGCAGGAGATAGAGGGGGGCAAGAGGCTGGGGCCAGACTCTTCTCAGTGGTGCCCAGAGACAGGACAAGAGGCAATGGGCAGAAACTGGAAGCCAGGAGGTTCCATCTGAACAGGAGGAGAAAGTTGTTGGGTGTGAGGGTGCTGGAGCCCTGGAACAGGCTGCCCAGAGAGGCTGTGGAGTCTCCTTCTCTGGAGAGATTTCAACCCCCCCTGGGCATTGTGCTCCTGGGCAAGCTGCTGTGGGTGCCCTGCTTTAGCAGGGGAGTTGGACTGGATGATCCCCAGAGGTTCCTTCAAACCCTCCCTATCCTGGCATTTTGTGAAATCAATGATTCTGATTAATCTTTTCTCAGGAGACTGTTGGCCTGAACATTTTAGTCCCTTGAGTTCCTTTATTCCCATGGGAATTCTCCCTTCCACTTACTGATATTTTTAGGAATATTCTGCAAAACTGCATTTCCTTCCCCACCCCTCTGCCCCCAATTGGATTAATCACCAATACTAATTTTTAGGAAATTGTGACAACTGTTACATTAAAATTGTGTCCATTGCTACTTTGGTAACAGGAAAGGTGCCTGAGGCCATCAGAAAGAGAAAGATGTCCTGAAACTTGAGATTTGCTCTTTTCTGGAGTAGGGGATGGCTGCCCTTCAATGCACTTGGGAAATGCAGAGAGGAATTTGTGGATTGTTTGGCCATGCTCTGGCATGTTGTAAGCAGCCCAGATACCAGTGATGTTTTCAGAGCACTGAAACAGCAGAACAGAGGCAACAGTCACAGAATCACAGAATCACCAAGGTTGGAAGAGACCTCAAAGATCATCAAGTCCAACCCATCACCACAGACCTCATGACTCAACCATGGCTCCAAGTGCCAAATCCAGTCTCTTCCTAAACACCTCCAGTGATGGTGACTCCACCACCTCCCTGGGCAGCACATCCCAAGGGCCAATCACCCTTTCTGTGAAGAATTTCTTCCTAACATCCAGCCTAAGCCTCCCCTGGCACGGCTTGAGACTGTGTCCTCTTGTTCTGGTGCTGCTTGCCTGGGAGAAGAGACCAGCCCCCACCTGGCTACAACCTCCCTTCAGGGAGTTGTAGACAGCAAGAAGGTCTCCCCTGAGCCTCCTCTTCTCCAGGCTAAGCAACCCCAGCTCCCTCAGCCTCTCCTCACAGGGCTGTGCTCCAGACCCCTCCCCAGCCTTGCTGCCCTTCTCTGGACACCTTCAAGAGTCTCAATGTCCTTCTTAAATTGAGGGGCCCAGAACTGGATAGAGGACTCAAGGTGTAGCCTAACCAGTGCTGAGTAGAGGGCAGAATGACTTCCCTGCTCCTGCTGGCCACACTATTCTTGATGGAGGCCAGGATGCCATTGGGCTTCTTGGCCACCTGGGCACACTGCTGGCTCATGTTTAGGCAGCTGTCAATCAGCACCCCCAGGTCCCTCTCTGTTTGGCAGCTCTCAGCCACTCTGACCCCAGCCTGTAGCTCTTCATGGGGTTGTTGTGGCCAAAGTGCAGCACCTGGCACTGCACCTTTGCCCACAGCACCTTCCTGGAGAAACTGGCTACTTGTGGCTTGGGTGAGTGGAAACTTTGCTCCCTTTTAATATTGACTTGCAGATAATTACAGTGTGTGAGAGCAAATGAAGTCCTAGAGCTTCCTTCACTGGTCCTCAGGTGCAGGCATGAGGCTGAGTCCCTCCAGCGAAGCTGAAAAGGCTGTTTGAAGCCTGGCTTGGAGAAAGCCTTGCTGGCACTGGTGCAATGGGAATTGTGCTGCATAGTCTATGCCTCTCAGCTGGAACATCACAGACACTGAGGGCACAAAGAGCTGCTTGGTGGTGGCTACTGGTGTCATGCTCCATTGTTTTAAACACTGGGGATTTCAGAGGGATGTGATTTAGTGAGGGAGGAGGGTTTAGGCTAGTGAGAGAGAGGATAAGCCTGTGAGGAGAATAATGCTGTCTTGACAGAGTATTCAGGCCCTGGGTTTGCAGCTGCTCTGAGCAGCAGCAAGGGCAGAGAAGCAGATCAGTTTCCCAGCTGGAAAAGCACAGACCTTTTTCTGCTCTGCTGGATGACAGCAATCAATAACTTCACTTTTTCTGCCCAGCACAGAAGTGAATGCCTGCTCTCAGTCATGTCACCACGTGGCAGATCAGAGCCCTCAGGATCCAAGGATTACAGTAGCTCAAGCTCTCCAAGTAGTATTTTCTGACTGGGAAACATTCATGAAGATTTCTGTAGAAATTCCTGTAATGAGTTACTATGAAAATGTTTTACCAGAAACATCATTCCCAGTGCAAGTGAAAGCCTTCCTTTTTCATGTGTTCCTTTCAAAGCTTTTCATCCCTGAGTTTATCTGTCACACCCTTCTTCATCTTACCTGGTTCCAAAGGCTCAGCTGAAAGCAAACCATTCGTGGGATGGCTCTTATTGCAGTCCCTTAAGGAAGGATGTTTTGCCTCTCAGCTGAAACAAGAGGAGCTGCTCTGCACACTGCTTTTTTGGGTTTGTTTTCCTCCAGAGGACAGGCTGTGGGCACAAGAGATGAAGGTGAGGCTTTGAGGGGAGCTGAACTGCCTGCCCACAGAGGAGGAGGATTAACTGCGTGCCAGGCTTGATCAAACCTCCAGGGATTATTGCAGCATGCATTATTCCGGCCCCAAGCAGTAAATGGAAAGCTCTGGGTAGTTAAAATAATGCTGTAAGTTGCATCAGCTCTTCACCTGGCATCATCCTGCTTCACCTGGCAGTTTGTGGTGACCCCAAGGTTCCATCACCTGGATGAACTGGATCCACGGCCCCGGTTTTCATGGATTTGTGGATTTGCTGACTTTTGTCCTCCAATTTCTCTTCTTTTTCATTTGGAAGGATCACAGGAAGTCAGGGGTTGGAAGGGACCTCCAGAGATCATCAAGTCCAACCCCTCTGCCAAAGGAGAATCCCCATCATGTTTCATGATGGGACATGAGAACTCAGAGGTCCTTTACTGTTCTATGGGAGGTTGAGAAGCTGATGAAGGACTTTTGGCAAGTTCCCTCATTCTCCTAGAAAAGGAAAGAGCAACAAATAACCTGAACAGATTCAGTAAGCTGGCACAAACACTGGCAGGGCTGACTGGCCACTCTGTCATATGGGACATTAGCCAGACTTGGTGTTCTGATTGCCACAACTTGGTTTTGCTTGTAGTTCAGAGCCTGGAACCCTTCTTCAGCTTCACAAGTTGATCCCTGAACTACAAAGAGACCAATCACATGAGAAGCCTGAAAATGGTTCCCTGAAGGACAGGGCCATTACCTGAATAAGCTTCAAACTGGAGCCCTGTTAGAATCATTGACTGGTTTGGGTCGGAAGGGACCTTAGAGATCAGCTAGTTCCAACACTCAGCCATAGGCAGGGACACCTTCCACTAGACCAGCTTGCTCAAGGGCCCATCCAGCCTGGCCTTGAATGCCTCCAGGCTTGGAGCCCCCATAACTTCTCTATGCAACCTGTTCCAGTGCCTCACCACCTTTATAGGAAAGAATTTCTACCTAAGGTCTGATCTCAATCCAGCTTCCTCCAGTTTCAAGCCATCACCCCTCATCCTGTCACTCTGTGCCTTTGTAAACAAAATCCTTCTCCTGCTTTCCTGTAGCCCCCTTCTAATCCTGGAAGGCTGCTCTAAGGTCTCCCCACAGCCTTCTCTCCAGGCTGAAGAAGCCCAACTCTCTCAGCCTGGCTTCACAGCAGACAGCTTCCAGCCCCCAGCTTTGTGGTGGCTTCCTCTGGCCCCACTCCAACAGGAACCAGAGCTGGCCCCAGCACAGCAGAGGGAGTCTCATGAGAGCAGACAAGATAGGAAAATGAAGCATTTCTCTGTGAAAGGCAGCCTGTCCTCCCAGAGATGCTTCTTGTGATTTCCTACAGGAAATGATGATGAAGAGAATGCTAAAGAAACCAGAGCTTGAGAGTGACTAAGTTGCTGGTTATTTATTCCAACAATGATGTGCCTCTGCTTTCAAGTACACAGCATTAATAAACTGCCCTGCCACAGGAGCCCAGCATCATCCATAACCTTGTCAAAACCATTCCAGCTGCACTTTGTCTCAGCAGAAATGGTCTAAGGAGACCACATTCCCTTTGCCTTGGGAAAAGAGAGTTCTCAGTGGAGAACTAACAGCAGTGCACTGCATGAGCTGGGCTGTAATTCCAGCCCAGAGATACGGTGCTGGGGGACATTGTTCAGCAATTGGTAGAGTCAGGGAATGGTTGACTCGATGGTCTGAAAGGGCTTTTTCCAACCCAAACAAGTCTATGATTCTATTTTCTCACTTCTATGGTGCATTTGGGGCTTAATTTTGAAGGATTCCAAGAAGTGTAGAGAAGGCTGGATTGGGTATGGTCTGTAAAGTCTTCCTGTTGTTATGAGACCTGGGTCATCTTAGAACGGTCTGCGTAGGAGGGAACCTCCAAAGCTCATCCAGTCCAACCCTCATGCAGTCAGCAGGGACATCCTCCACTAAATCAGGTTGCCCTGAGCCCTGTCCAGCCTCACCTTGAATATCTCCAGGGATGGAGCCTCAACCACCTCCCTGGGCAACCTGTTCCAGTGTTCCACCACCCTAATGGGGCAGAACTTGTTCCTCACATCCAATCTCAATCTGCTCTGCTCTAGTTTGAAGCCATTGCCCTAATCCTGTCCCTGCAGGCCTTTGCAAACAGTCTCTCTCTATCCTTTTTGTAGCCCCCTTCAGGTACTGGAAGGCTGCTATTAGGTCTCCCTGGAGCCTTCTCTTCTTCAGGCTGAACACCCCCAGCTCCCTCAGCCTGTCCTCACAGCAGAGCTGCTCCAACCCCCTGATCATTTTTGTGGCCCTCCTCTGGGTCTGCTCCATCAGGTCATAGAATCATAGAATCAATAAGGTTAGAAAAGACCTCGGAAATCATCAAGTCCAAGCCATCACCCAACACCTCATGACTAGGTAAACCATGGCTCCAAGTGCCACATCCAATCCCTTCTTGAACACGTCCAGGGATGGGGACTCCACCACCGCCCTGGGCAGCACATTCCAATGGCTAACAACTCTCTCTGGGAAGAACTTTCTCCTCATCTCCAGCCTAAACTTCCCCTGGCACAGCTTGAGAATATGTCCTCTTGTTCTGGTGCTGGTTGCCTGGGAGAAGAGACCAACCCCCACCTGGCTACAACCTCCCTTCAGGTAGTTGTAGACAGCAAGAAGTTCTCCCCTGAGCCTCCTCTTCTCCAGGCTAAGCAACCCCAGCTCCCTCAGCCTCTCCTCACAGGGCTGTGCTCCAGACCCCTCCCCAGCCTTGCTGCCCTTCTCTGGACACCTTCAAGAGTCTCAATGTCCTTCTTAAATTGAGGGACCCAGAACTGGACACAGGACTCCAGGTGTGGCCTAACCAGTGCTGAGTACAGGGCAGAATGATTTCCCTGCTCCTGCTGGCCACACTCTTCCTGATACAGGCCAGGATGCCATTGGCCTTGGCCTTGGCCACCTGGGCACACTGCTGGCTCATGTTCAGCTGCTGTCAATCAGCACCCCCAGGTCCCTTTCTGTTTGGCAGCTCTCAGCCACTCTGACCCCAGCCTGTAGCTCTGCATGGGGTTGTTGTGGCCAAGGTGCAGCACCTGGCACTTGGACTTGTTGAATGCCATCCTGTTGGACTGTGCCCATCTGTCCAGCCTGTTGAGGTCCCTCTGGAGAGCTTTTCTACCCTCTAACAGATCAAATCCTGTCCCCAGCTTGGTGTCATCTGCAAACTTGCTGATGACTGACTCAATCCCCTCATCCAGATCATCAATGAAGATGTTATAGAGGATGGAGCCCAGCACTGATCCCTGGGGCACACCACTAGTGCCTGGCTGCCAGCTGGCTGTGGCACCATTCCCCACCACACTCTGGGCTCAGCCTCCAGCCAGTTCCTAACCCAGCTCAGAGTGCTGCTGTCCAAGCCAGGGGCTGACAGCTTGGCCAGGAGTTTGCTGTGGAGTATGGTGTCAAAGGCCTTGCTGAAGTCCAGATGGACTATATCCACATGGAATGGAGATCAGGTTGGTGAGGCAGGACCTGCCCTTCCTAAGTCCACAGTAAGGGTTCTGTTATTGCTCCTCCTTGTTTCCCTGCCTATTGGAAACTCCACTATCTCATGGTCGCTGCCCCCTAGACAGCCTCCTGCCATCACCGGACTGCCTCCTGCCATCACCACAGCCTCCTACCATCACATGTCCTTTCTGTATTGAGGGCTCCAGAGCTGGATGCATGCTTGCTGCTGACAGATGGAGCTTGCCCTGCTTTTCAGTTTGTAAACAGGAGATTAGAACTCAGCAGAACTTGCAGAGGAAATGGCTGGCAGCCAAAAGCATGGATTCAGCTACTCCAGCACATCTTGTGAATGTCTGTTAATTGAAAAGTTTAGGACTGGTTTGAGTCTGATTTTAATCAAAATGTTTCCCTTCTGATACAATCCAAGTATTGTTAGACATCTGTGGTATCACCATGTGTGGATTTCAAATACAATGCCAGGACAGACTGTCTGGGGGTTAACTGCTGCAGTGTCGGACACAGACTGGCTTGCCTCCATGGAGCACATATCTTGGGCTAAGCTCTCACAGTTGCTCTGTCACCCCATGACCTCTCCCCAGCAGAAAAGTGAGAACTGGAAGAAGGAAGGAAGACCTCTGGCCAAGAAGGCCACCAGCATCCTGGCCTGGATCAGCAATAGTGTGGCCAGCAGGACCTGGGCAGTGATTGTCTTTCTGAACTGGGCACTGGTGAGGCCATACCTTGAGTACTGAGTCCATTTTTGGGGCTATCATTCCAAGAAGGACATTGAGGGGCTGGGGTGTGTCCAGAGAAGGGCAGTGAAACCAGGGGAGGGTCTGGAGAACAGGGCTGGTGAGGAGCAGCTGAGAGAACTGGGGGTGTTCAGCTTGGAGAAAAGGAAGCTGAGGGGAGACCTCATTGCTCTCTACAACTCCCTGATAGGAGGTTGCAGTGAGGTGGGGCTTGGTCTCTTCTCCTTAGTATCAGTGATAGAATGAAAGGAAATGGCCTGAAATTGTGCCAGGGGAGGTTTAGGTTGGATATAAGGAAACATTTCTTTGCTGCAAGAGTGGGCAGGGACTGGAACAGGCCGCCCAGGGAGGTGGTGGAGTCACCATCCCTGGAGGTGTTCAAGAAGTGAGTGGACATGGCACTTGGGGACATGGTTTAGCCCCAGCCTTGGTAGAGTTAGAGAAAGGTTGGACTGGATGAGGGCTTTTCCAACCAGAACAACTCTATGGTTCTATGGCCTGAAAAGAAAATGGATTCAATGGAACAGCCAAACTAATAGTGTATAAAGTTATACTCAGCACAGCCAAGGTAGGGCAGTCACAAAATACAGGAAGGCAGTCCTCAGGAGAAGGGTCAGCATGACCCTGAGAAGAAGCCTGAGTAGGGAGCTCCCAGCAGGAGGCTCCCTTGTCCTCAGCAAACTTCACCCTTTACACTGAGCATAAGGTTCATGGTCTGGGATCCACCTGTAGCCACCTCAGGTCAGCTACCCTGGTGGACTCCAAACTGCTAAGAGCCTGCAGCCCATGGCTGGGCTGGGATTGTGTGCCAGCAAAACCAGGACATATGTGAACCCTGAATTTTCTTCATAGACGTTCAGTCCAGAGTGACTAGTGAATCAGGAATGCTGGAGACCTTCTTGCTGTCTACAACTACCTGAAGGGAGGTTGTAGCCAGGTGGGGGTTGGTCTCTTCTCCCAGGCAACCAGCACCAGAACAAGAGGACACAGTCTCAAGCTGTGCCACGGGAGGTTTAGGCTGGATGTTAGGAAGATATTCTTCACAGAAAGGGTGATTGGCCATTGGGATGTGCTGCCCAGGGAGGTGGTGGAGTCACCATCCCTGGAGGTGTTTAGGAAGAGACTGGATGAGGCACTTGGTGCCATGGTTTAGTTGATCAGATGGTGCTGGGTGAGAGGTTGGAGTTGATGATCTCAAAGGTCTTTTCCAACCTGGTTAATTCTAACGTGCTGGTTTCTAATGCGCTGTCACTTGTCCAGGTCTGTTTCTTCCACCATGCTAGAAGCTTTCCTGATCACCCTGAAAAACATGCTGGCAGAAAACTGGAGCTCAGAGAATGTCCAAAATCCAGCTTATGCTGTTGCCTGAGGACATAATTACCTTCTAACACAGAAAAATGGACTCAATAGCAGTGTTGTGCCCCATGTGGTTTGTTTACCAATGGTCAGAAGCTCATTGCTGTAATGAAACTCACTGAGGGCTGAGCCTCTTCCAGGCTGAGGCATGTCTGTGTGCAGGTGTCTGCAAGTCCAGCTCCTTGGAACCATGGCACAATCAGGACTGGTAGTCACAGAATGCCCAAATGATGAACACATCCTGTAAGAAGAGCATCTTCCAGGTTAGAGTATCTTCAATAGTGCTTCCTACACAGCCACAGGTAGGCATCTGCATCATGTTTCTGTTTGTGATGGAGACAAAACAAATCATAGAGTCATGGAATCATTTTGGTTGGAAGAGACCTTTAAGATCATCCAGTCCAACCATTAACCCAAGACTGTCAAGTTCAGCACTAAGCCAGAGAATCACAGCTTCACAGAATGGTAGGGGTTGCAATGGATCTCCAGAGAGCATCCAGTCCAACCTCCCCCTGCCAGAGCAGGATCACCTAGGGCAGGTCACACAGGAACACAGGGTTTGAAATCCTCCAGAGAAAGAGGCTCCACAACCTCTCTGGGCAGCCTGCTCCAGGACTCCAGCATTCTCAAGAAGTTTCTCTTCATGTTGAGGTGGAACTTCCTGGGTTCCAGTTTGTATCCATTGCTCACTGTCCTTGTAGGACACCTCTAAAATAAGACTGTCCCCTTCTTCTTGACAGCCACCCTTCAGATATCTGTAAACATTAATAAGATCTCCTGTCAGTCTTCTCTTCTCCAGGCCATACAGCCCCAAGACTCTCAGCCTTTCCTCATCAGACAGATGTTTCAGTCCCTTCACTATCCTCGCAGCCTCCATTGGACACTCTCTAGTATATCCCTGTCTCTCTTGAACTGGAGAGCCCAGGACTGGACACAGTACTCCAGGTGTGGCCTCACCAGGACAGAGTAGAAGAGGAAGAGGAGAACCTCCCTTGACTTGCTGGCCACACTCTTCTTAAAGCACTCCAGGAGACCACTGGCATTCCTGGCCACAAGGGCACATTGCTGTCCCATGGATAATTCGTCATACTCCAGGACTCGAAAGTCCTTCGCCATGGAACTGCTTTCCATTATGTCCCTCAGCACCACACCTACATAGCACTGAAACCCCTCCAGGGATGGGGTCTCCACCCTGGGCAGCCTGTACCAGATCTTGACAATCTTTTGGGGGAAGATATTTTTCCTCACATCCAACCTAAACCTTCCCTGCTGCAACAGGTAAGAATGCAACTTACTGTGGCACAAATTTAAATTTGCAGGTGACACCAAGCTGGGGGCAGGAGTTGGTCAGTTAGAGGGCAGAAGGGCTCTGCAGAGGGACCTTGACAGGCTGGACAGATGGGCAGAGTCCAACAGGATGGCATTCAACAAATCCAAGTGCCAGGGGCTGCACTTTGGCCACAACAACCCCATGCAGTGCTACAGGCTGGGGACAGAGTAGCTGGAGAGCTGCCAAACAGAAAGGGACCTGGGGGTACTGGTTGACAGCAGCTGAACATGAGCCAGCAGTGTGCCCAGGTGGCCAAGAAGGCAAATGGCATCCTGGCCTGCATCAGGAACAGTGTGGCCAGCAGGAGGAGGGATCAGGGAAGTCATTGTGCCCCTGTACTCAGCACTGGTTAGGCCACACCTTGAGTCCTGTGTCCAGTTCTGGGCCCCTCAGTTTAAGAAGGACATTGAGACTCTTGAACGTGTCCAGAGAAGGGCAATGAGGCTGGGGAGAGGCCTTGAGCACAGCCCTGTGAGGAGAGGCTGAGGGAGCTGGGGTTGCTTAGCCTGGAGAAGAGGAGGCTCGGGGGAGACCTTCTTGCTGTCTACAACTACCTGAAGGGAGGTTGTAGCAGGAGGGGGTTGGTCTTGGGTAACAAGGAATAAAAGGTAGATCTGCTGAGCAAAGGGCCAGAACAAAAAGAACTGTTAATTAAAAGATAATGCCAAAGGGATAGAATGTTTTCCTGGGATAACAGCCTTTGGCAGCTAAATAAATACCAAGGTGAAGTCCAGGCATCCATCAAAACTGAATGCCAAGCCAAAGGCAGTGTGGTGACGAGAACGGAGACAGGGACGACACGACTCAATATGAGTGGTAGAAATCATCCAACTTTATTGTTCCACACTTCACTATTTATAGTCTTATCTTATGCATGGTTAATTCTATTCTAATTTAACACACACTATTGGTTTATTTCTAAAAGGATACATTTGTTTATTTCACTGCTCTGTGGGTTTTTTCTACTCAGTCTAATTGCTCTTCTTCCCAGATCTCGCCTCCTCCTTATCCCTCTTCTCAGGGACAGCTTGACCTTAGCATACCAGGCAATCAGCACTTTTCCACAACTCCTGCTCCATTGCTATGTTTTCAACAGAAAGTCCTTCAGGGCCTAAATTGCACAGATGTTCCTGGGACCCATGTCCTTCTTCCTTAAGCCAGTCCTCAACAGTGTGGTGCAAGAAGGAAGACATTTATCTGGAGCTCTCATAAAGAGACCTTCCTCCTCATGAGGAAAGAGTACATTTATCCTTGGTTTGATAGATATTGCTGCTATTGACTGGCCATTCCTTATGATGGCATTATTGATTTAGCTGTTCCACTGCAGGAAAAATGCTTTTTGTATATATTCAAGCAGGATTAGTAAAGTACACTGAGAAACTGGCTTTTGACTAGAAACTAGTCTATTTTTCTTGAGTGTCTGAATTTAGGGATGGTATTCCCCAGGTGAATCTTGACCTGACAAAATGAATCATAGAATCGTCATTGAATCACAGAATGGCTTAGCTTGGAAGGGACCTCAGAGATCACCTCTCTAATATTGCTGCCATGGGCAGGGACACCTCCAACCAGCCCAGGTCGCTCAAGACTTCATCCAACCTGGCCTTGAACACCCCTCAGGGAGGGTGCATCCACAACCTCCCTGGGCAACCTATTCCAGGGTCTCTACACCTTCATTGGAAAGAATTTCTTCCTCATTTCCAGTCTCAGTCTCCCCTCTTCCAGCTCAAATCCATTGCCCCTTGTCCTTTTACTCCCAGCCCTTGTTAAAAGTCCCACCCCAGCTCTCCTGGAGCCCCTTCAGGTACTGGAAGGCTGCTCTAAGCTTTCCCTGGAGCCTTCTCTTCTCCAGGCTGAAGAGCCCCAACTTTCTCAGCCTGTCCTCACAGGGGAGGTTCTCCAGCCCTCTGATCATCTTTGTGGCCTCCTCTGGACCCACTCCAGCAGGTCCAGGTCTTTCTTGTGCTGGGGCACCAGAACTGGATGCAGCTGTTTGGTTTTTCTTTTCCCAAGGATTCTATCCTTACGCAGTTCCAGTGTCTCCTGCAGCTCTTTCCTCCCACCATCCCAGGTTGCTCAAGGCCTCATCCAACCAGGCCTTGAACACCTCCGGGGAGGAGGCAGCCACAACCTCCCTGGGCAACCTGTTCCAGTGTCTCACCACCCTCACACTGAAGAACTTCTTCCTGAGATCCAGTCTAACCCTGCTCTCCCTCAGCTTCAAACATTCCCCCTTGTCCTGTCTCTAGACACGCTCATGAAAAGTCCCTCTGCAGCCTTCCTGCAGGATCCCTTCAGGTATTGGAAGGCAGCTCTAAGGTCCCCGTGGAGCCTTCTGTTCTCCAGGCTGAACACCCCCAGGTCCCTCAGGCTGTCCTCAGAGCAGAGCTGCTCCAGCCCTCCCATCACCTTTGTGGCCTCTTCTGGACCTGCTCCAACAGTTCTAGGAGTGGGATTGCTGCTGCTCAGGGAGGCAGCATCACCCTTTCACCTTTCTTTTCCTCATTCTGCTGCTGCCCTGATAGGTCCCTTCACCTACAGGTATCCTGTTAATTTTGTTGTATAAGGAGAGCTGCAGTTTCCTATCCAGGCATAGTTCGTGTGGAATTGCTTTGAGGCCCTTGGCATGAAATCACAGCAGCAGCTGATGCCAAGCTGACTGCCGGAGCTGTTCTTCTAACTCCCACAGCATTATAGAACCATGGAATTGTTTGGTTAGAAACGACCTTTAAAATCATCGAGTCCAACCCTGCCAAGCCTGGTGCCGAACCATGTCTCTCAGCACCACATCTCGGCATCAATTGGACCAACAGCTTCTCAGTGACATCTCAGTTCTCTCTGTGAAACGCTTTCTTCATCTGATCAGGGGCCGCCCTGCACCTTTCCGAGAGCCCGAGGATCCCCTCACGTCACAGGGCGCTAAACCCGTTTTCCCCAGAGCCCTAGCAGCAGTTTCTCCTGCTCAGCAGCACACGGCGCCAGGGCCGGCCGCTGCCTCCGCGGGGCGGGGGCTGAGCGCCGGGCCCAGGCGGGCAGCGGTTCGCCTCCGCGGGGAGCGCGGCACCGGAGCCCGGCGCCGGCCGCCACGGCCGCGCCTCGGCCAGCCCCTCCGTGTCTCGGCCGGCCCCTCCGTGTCTCCGCCCCGCGGCGGGGCGGGGCTGCCGGTGCCAGGCCGGTCGGTACCGTGTGCGGCCTGGCCAGCGCGCCCGCGGAGGGCGGGCGGATGTGAGTATCGCGGCGGGACGCGGGGCCGGGACCCGGGACAGGGACAGGGACGGGAGCCTGATGGGTGGGCGACGTTTCTCGGGGCGGCGGGAGGGCCCAGGCCTGGCCCGGCGGAGGGCTGCCCGGTTGCGAGGCCCGGGGCCAGGCCTGCCAGGTGCGCCCGGGGCACGGTGAGCCTGAAGCTGCGGCAGCGCCGCTCGGCCTCCGCCCTCCCCGGGCCCGGCCCCGCCCCGCCGCCGGCAGGTGGGTGGGCTCGGCACCTGCTGCGCTCCCGGCCCGCGGTGTCGGGCGTCCCCGTGGCAGCCTCCGGAGAAGTGTCCCCTTCCCTCAGCCCCGCTAGGACCCAGGCTGTGCGGAGGGGCTGGGAGAGCTGCCGGAGCCCGTGGTGCAAAGGGAGCCTTTCGTTTCATCCCACCGATGGGGGAAACGTCCAGGGAGCTCCCTCTCTGTGTGTGGGTGGTGTGTGGGGACCGGAGCTGCAGGCTCTGGTGAAAAACCTCTATTGTATTGGTGGGGGAGTTGGCTTAGTTGTTTTGAACTGGGCTTTTAAAGGGTGGTTTTGATCATATTCAGGCTGGAAATAAGGGGGGTTCTGTTTGTATTGTTCACCTGAAAAAAGACTCTTCTGTCTCGCTCCGTAAATTGTGAAGGCTTTTGCAAACTTCAGCTGATTTGAGGGGAGGGGGAAGAGCTCTCAGCGTAACTGAGGCTCACGGGGTTTGGGGCACAGGAGGGAGGCTACAGCTGGTGGGATGGGCTGAGTGTGAGCACAGCGTCATCTCTGGCCTGTTGACAACGTGTGCACACGGAGTGTGTGTGTGTGTAAATGCAGAGCCCGGCACCGCTCACCCCTTCTGTGAGCAGCTTGTAAAGGAGGGCTCTGAGCTGGCTCTGCTCTCCCTCCTTGTGTTTGGAGAGCACATGAACTTGGAGGGTGGGTAATGAAAGTGTTGGTGAAGGGTTACAGGCATGAGATCTGCCCTGTGGTTGTATGCTACAAATCCAAGCCTCTTTGCTTTTGCTGAGCTGGGCACAAAATAATCTGTTGCTCCTAGGAAAGGATCCTAGAAGTGCTTCCAGCCTGGTGTGTTGGAAGTGTCATGTGTTGGAGCAGTGTGGCTTGGGTTTTTCAGATGTGTTTTGATACAGACTTTAAAATACCAGTCCAGTATGTGTTTGTTGGAGCTTGTTTGTGTGGAGAACCAGATGCACCTTCTGAGCTAGAGGTGCTGCTTGGAAAGATGAGGAGAGGGATAAATGTTTCCATTAGTTAATGTCTGCAGTGAACTTTGTGTGCAGAATTCAGTAATGTACATTCATTCTTTTGCCCCCCCCCCTCACTCCTGGTTAATTCAGTGTAACTGTGCTGGAGGAAGTGAGGGATGATACTGTCCCTGACGCTGCTGCTGAAGAGCAGTTAACCAACCAAGTGTTTCCCTCCTTGGAAACAGCCTCTTCAGGACTCATTCCTAAGGGACAACTGGTATTAGTAAGGACTCAAACTGGTCATGTGGGAATTGAGTGGAGAACTTTGTAACTAAAGGTGGTGATTGATTTGTGTTTTCCTTTGCTTTCCAAGGCCTCACAGGACTGAGCTGTATGAGGATCCACCATCAGCATGCTGGCCTATCGTCTATTCTCCAGACTACAACATCACCTTCATGGGACTTGAGAAACTGCATCCATTTGATGCAGGGAAATGGGGAAAAGTAATCAATTTCCTGAAAGGTAACATAGCAGGAGGTACCTCTTAGGCCAGCAGAAATTAGATAGTTAGTGCAGGCTTAATAATTGCAGCTATAGTAGTTACTGTGTGTCTTTGTTGCTCTTTGTGTAGGTTTAAGCTCCACTCTTTACTCACACTTGGAGTGCTTTAAATATTTTTATATATTTAAATCTTAGAGAAGACCTAAATCTTAGCCCCTTAGTTGATTGTAGGGTTTCTGAGGCAGGCTGGATGTCCTGTGTTGTTGAAGATCATGCCCATGAGGTGCTTAAGAGATGCAATCCCAGTGTTAACACACACCTCCTGCACCAAGGCTCTTTGGTTTGTTTCACAGCCCTTTGAAAATGTCTTTTGTAGCCCCCTCCCCTCGATAAAGTGCTTTCAGCACAGTTGTGGTGTATGTCCACAGTGAAACTCGTGAAGTGAGGGGGGAAATTCCAGCTTATCAAATGATTTGCTCTCCCCAGAGGTGTGAAGACTACTGGTCAGTGTACCTAGTTCAGTTCATTTCAGTCTGGCCCACCACTTGGCAAGGCTGTGAGTAAAAAGGAGGAAGGAGAAACGTGAGCATAGACCATCTGAAGACATTTCTGGTCTTTGGAATTGGAATGAAAGCATTGAGTGGGCAGGATTTCATTGCTTGGCCTTTGCAAGCAGAAGCATTGGTGTGGGGTATTTGAGAGCTGTTTCCATCTCTGAAGTGAGCACCAGAATCTTGACTTTCAGCCCAGCCCAAGTTAGGTGCAGAATGCCACAGCCTAGCTCAGCACCCTGTGTTTTGAAACTCAAACACATTCTTTCAGCTCTTAATGTATGAGAACAATGTTTCCTTTAAGTCTTCTTGAGGATAGCTGCTGTTTGCAGTTCCAGTTTCTTTCCTTTGAGGACCAAGCCTGGGTCTGAAAGAGAACACAGACTTCAGTTCCTCAGTTCCTCATGGAAAATGCTTCCTGCTGGCTGCAAGATGACAAGCAGTTAGCCTTGCAGGGCCTGAACTGCAGTTTGGGAGTGCTGCATGTAGCTTCCTACAGCCCTGTGCTTCCTTTGCTTGACACCTTGTGGCACCACACCTGTCACCAACCGGTTTGCTGTGGGCTGTGGCTTGGTTATTCAACTGCAGACATGCTGGCAAGGCTGAAAGAGAGGTGCAGCTTGTGTGAATCCATTCTTCATCAACCCCACAGCAGCATGGTGGTAATGATTGGGAAGAGCTTTGAGATGCCACTGGTGATATCCAGAGCTTCTTGTGATGGTGCTTAAACACATTGGAAGATGTAGGCAGAGATACATTGAGGAGATACAAATCATAGGCTCCCAGGATGTTAGGGGTTGGAAAGGACCTCTGGAGATCTTCCAAGTCCAACCCCCCTGCCAGAGCAGGACCGTAGAATTCCACACAGGTCACACAGGAACACATCCAGACAGGGCTGCAAAGGCTCCAGAGAAGGAGGCTCCACAACCTCTCTGGGCAGCCTGTTCCAGTGCTCTGTGACCCTCACAGTGAAGAAGTTCCTCCTCATGTTGAGGTGGAACCTCCTGTGCTGGAGTTTCCATCCATTGCCCCTTGTCCTATCCCAGGGCACAAGTGAGCAGAGGCTGTCCCTGTCCCTCCCTTCCTGACCCCAAGCCCTCAGATATCAATAGACATTGATTAGAGCCCCTCTCAGTCTTCTCTCCAGACTAAAAAGCCCTGTGCTAATCAAGGTTAGCATCAAGGCCTATAAAATCTTGGCATCTCTTCTTGTACAGCTTAAGCTTGCTCATCAAGTTGAAATTAAACAGAAAAGGCTCTTTCTTTTGCCAAGACAAAGGTTTTCTGAGAGCCAGACCTGTTCCCTCTATGTGGTCCTAAAGACTCCTTCAGCTGATGATTTTTTGCAGTTAACTCTTCCCCTTTCTGACTGGAGGCAGTCTTGACTGAGGCTGAACACATTCTGACACCCCATTCCAGAGCTGAATTTTGAATCTTCCTTCTGACAACCTTCAATAATTAAGCCATGCCTTCCATGACCATTTTCTTCATTCATCAAAATCTTCAATCAACCTTGAAACCTTTCTGCTCCTCCTCTGGGTAGATTCCTTTCCTCTGCCTCTCTCCTGTGTGAAGTGTCCGCTCTTCACTCTCAGCCTTTCACACAAAACAAGTTTGCCCAATCAGTTTCCTTTCCTTGCTGTATAAAAAGGAGAAAGGAGCTACAGGATACCCCTGGGGATATAAAACCCCCGTGGTTTGCCCTGGCTCTGCAGCAACTCCTGACCTACACTGTCCCTGTCATCCTCTAGAAGATCACCAGTGCAAATCTTTCCCCAGCTCCCTCCTCAAGAATGAAGCTGTTGGCAATTTGGCTTTTCTGCCTGATGCCTCAGTTGGGAGAAACAGAAGCTTGCCAAACCCAATATTGTTGCAGGTACTGCTCTTGTATAACACTTCAGAGCAAAATCTCTCACGTTTCTGAGTTGTTTCTGCCTCCTCCAAGTGTAAATTTGGAGAAGAGGCACAGTCTTGAAATGCTGCAGCCATGCAGCAGTTAAATCTCAAGGTCTGTTTGGGGAAGCTCCACCTGATCTCTTCTCTTTGCAAAGCAGCATTGCTTTTCTGCACTGCTTGGCTTTTTCACTTGACCCTCACTTGAGCTTTCTGGTATCTCCAGATGTATGCATTCACACCCAGACCTGTGCAAGTCAAACCCTATTTTTTTTTTTGGTAGCATGCTGAAATCTTGGGGTGAGGTTTGGTACCTTGCTCTTAGAAAACTAGAGTTTAAATAAAACACCTTTGTTCCCTGAGGGGAAGAATTAATGGCCGGTCCTTGGGATGGGACAGAAGTATCCTGGTTAAGCATAAGTGTTCACTTCCATGAACATTCAAGCAGTTCTTTTCAGTTTTGATGATTTGGGTTTTTTTTATTCCCCTCTGGTTTAAGGAACTAAATACTAGCACAGCTGTGGGATGTCTTGAAGCATGGTACAGAATGGGGAATATTTGATGGGAAGAGCACTGAGATTTCCCCAGTGCACCAAGCCCTAGACTGGAAGGAGTCTCGTGACTCTTCAGTGTGTCCATCCTCTGTCACTACCTGTCTTGACTTTCAGTTTAAGCAATCCCCATGCTTACACTCAGAGCTTTCTGTAGTGCCCAGGTACTCATCACCACAACACCTGGCCTGTGCAGAGGCTGTTTGTACCACTGAGCAAACAACAGTTGTTCTGGCGACTGACGTGACAAGTCACTGCACCCCGGCCAGAGTAGCTCCTTTGGCAGGGTGCAATACAGGCAGTGAAGCAATGGTTTGCAATGCCAACTGTTCTTTCTCTCCCCTTCCAGAAGAAAAGCTAATTGCAGATGACTTGATTGTACAGGCACGGGAAGCCGCTGACGAAGATCTCTTGGTTGTTCACACGAGGCGCTACCTTAATAAGTTAAAGGTGCTGTACTTCATGTGTTTTTCAACAAGCTGTCTACACTTCCTGTTGAAGGCAACACATACCCTGCTAGATTGGTGATGGAATCAGCTTGTACAGAGTGGGGTGTTTGATAACCTTGTCACTGAGAGAACACACACAGAACGAGCAGGAACTTGACACTCCGGAGGGGAAAGAGGATCTGCCATCTCCTATCCAGGTGACCTGCAATCATATTCCAACAAAGTGAGATGGACATGAGGAACATTTTTAATGTTTGGCATGTAAATAATACTCTCCTTAGTACCAGGGTTTTAATCCTCACAGTGTAAGTATGGATGTAGTCTAGCACAACACAGTTCTGAAATTGAAGACAGGTTGGGGAGCATGAAAATGGGGTGCTTCAGTGGCTGGGGTTTAATGCAGGGGTTGCTGTATGCTTTGGTGTTCAGGTAGTCTCAAAAGATCTTCCATGTAGGGATTCTGTTGTCAGTTTGCTGCACAGGGAAGAACTGGCCTCATAGAATCACAGGGTCATGGAATGCTTTGGGTTGGAAGGGATCTTAAAGATCATCTGGTTTCATACTTAGACACTGTCTGTGTTGATGGTGTATGGAGAGAGAGGAAAGATCAATGCAGGGGCATAACCTTGCCTGTTAGCTGTGTGTGAGGGTTTTCTCATGCAAGATTTCAAATTCACAGGGGATAAAGAGCAGTCTTTGGGTATATCTAAATGAAACAGCCATTTGTTAAGCTTCAGTGCAGCTTTAGAGGTGTGAGATCTTTGTTTCTGAATGCACTCAGCCATCTGTAGGTGGAATTGCATAGCTGGTGCGGGCAGGTGATGGTGTTTTTGTTTTGCAACACTTGGAAGGCAGAGGAGGGATTTCTGTGAGAAATAATCTTCCATTTCACAATTCAGAAGAAGTTACTTTGAGTCATCTTTGTCCTTCAGTGGTGAAGGAGTCCTTGTATTGCTATTTCTGGGATGTTTCATTTTCTCTGTGTAAGGGCTCTGTTATTTGTGTGAACTTTCTCACTCCAGCTCCTTTTCTGAGTTCTCATAAGCTGCTTCTCTCTGTGCTATAAAGTTACATGCAATTTCATACATCATTAGATTTGATTTTTATTGCAGCTATTCTTGATATTGAGCTTTTAATTCCACAGAACCACCCACCTCTTTTTACTGAGGCACTTCTCTGAAGCAGGGCGTGATGTGCGTAGCTCAGTTTGGAATATCATTGTCATCATTTTAGTCCCTACAGGATGGCTTCACAGGGAGCTGTCTGTCTAAGGTGTGTCTTGGGGTTCAAAGCCAGTACTGTCCTGTGCATTCAGATGCCTGTCTCTCCTTCCCCTTTTCTTGAGAGAATATTTCCTGCAACTGTTAGAAACTGGAATCACAGAATGGCAGGAGGACCTCCAGAGATCATTGAGTCCAGCCCCCCTGCCAGAGCAGGATCACCAAGGGCAGGTCACACTGGAACACCTCTGGATGGCTCTTGAAAGTCTCCAGAGAAGGAGATGTTAATGGATTTAGGAAGGACAGATCCTGCCTCTCCAACCTGATCTCCTTCTATGCCCAGGTGACTACCTGGTGGATGTGGGGAGGCTGTGGATGTGGTCTGCCTGGACTTCAGCAAGGCCTTTGACACTGTCCCACACAGCAAACTGCTGGCCAAGCTGTCAGCCCCTGGCTTGGACAGCAGCACTCTGAGCTGGGCTAGGAACTGGCTGGAGGCTGAGCCCAGAGAGTGGTGAGGAATGGTGCCACAGCCAGCTGGCAGCCAGGCACAAGTGGTGTCCCCCAGGGATCAGTGCTGGGCCCCATCCTGTTCAATATCTTTATTGATGATCTGGATGAGGGCATTGAGTCCATCATCAGTAAGTTTGCAGATGACACCAAGCTGGGAGCAGGAGTTGATCTGTTAGAGGGTAGGAGGGCAGAGGGACCTTGACCAGCTCGACAGATGGGCAGAGTCCAATGTGATAGCATTCAACAAGTCCAAGTGCCAGGTGCTGCACTTTGGTCACACAACCCCATGCAGTACTACAGGCTGAGGTCAGAGTGGCTGTAGAGCAGCCAAACAGAAAGGGACCTGGGGGTGGTGATTGGCAGCAGCTGAACATGAGCCAGCAGTGTGCCCAGGTGGCCAAGAAGGCCAATGGCATCCTGGCCTGCATCAAGGATAGTGTGGCCAGCAGGAGCAGGGAAGTCATTGTGCCCTGTGCTCAGCACTGGTTAGGCCATACCTGGAGTCCTGTGTCCAGTTTTGGGCCCCTCAGTTTAAGAAGGACACTGAGACACTTGAACGTGTCCAGAGAAGGGCAGCGAGGCTGGGGAGGGGTCTGGAGCACAACCCTGTGAGGAGAGGCTGAGGGAGCTGGGGTTGCTTAGCCTGGAGAAGAGAAAGCTCAGGGGAGACCTTCTTGCTGTCTACAACTCCCTGAAGGGAGGTTGTAGCCAGGTGGGGGTTGGTCTCTTCTCCCAGGAAACCAGCACCAGAACAAGAGGACACAGTCTCAAGCTGTGCCAGGGGAGGCTTGGGCTGGATGTTAGGAAGAAATTCTTCACAGAAAGGGTGAATGGCCATTGGGATGTGCTGCCCAGGGAGGTGGTGGAGTCACCATCCCTGGAGGTGTTCAAGAGGAGATTGGATGTGGCACTCGGTGCCATGGTTTAGTTAGTCAGGAGGTGTTGGGTGACAGGTTGGACTTGATGATCTCTGAGGTTTTTTCCAACCTTATTTATTCTATGAAAGGAACTAACCCTGCTGAGATGGAAATAATAAAAACAAATAGAATCAAACCCAATATTGAACCCAACCCCCTGATGGCATTGAGCTGCTGTCACCACTGCTGGGCTCAGCAGCAGATGGGAAGCAGATAGAGGAACTGGAGTCAGGAACAGGCAGATCAGGATGGGAGACTCAAAGGACAAAGTCTTTGCATGCAGGCCATTGAAGGAGAGGAACAAGAACCTGACCCTGGTGATTTGTCACCTTGCTCCTGAAGATGCCATCCATGGGCTGTAATCCCTTGTTGGGCAGTTGAGAGTCACCTGTGCTGTCTGCTGCTCCCTGCAGGTGCTACCTCTGACTTCCTGCACCCCAGTGCGAGCTGTGACAGTGCCCTTGGTCTGCTTAGGAGCAAATCTAAGCCAGAGCCCTTGGCAGGAACTCTCCCCATCTGCTTCTCTCTGCTAGAAGCAGCCCTTGGCTGTGCAAACCTGCCCTGAGCTTCAGAAAGTGCCTCACTGAGCAGAGACTGAACTGAGAAGTCACATACTTGACCAGAATTAGTTTTGTCTTTGTTCACAGAATCACAGAATCTTAGGGGTTGGAAGAGACCTCCAAAGCTCACCCAGTCCAACCCCCCTGCCACAGCAGGGTCACCTACAGCAGATCATACAGGAACACATCCAGGCAGGTTTTGAACAACTCCAGAGAAGGAGACTCCACAACCCCCCTGGGCAGCCTGTTCCAGTGTTCTGTCACCCTCACAGGGAAAAGTTTTCCTTATGTTTCCATGGAGCTTCCTCTGCCTCAGCTTCCACCACTGCCCCTTGTGCTGGCATTGGGCATCCCCCAGCAGAGCCTGGCTCCATCTTTATCAACATGAATGAGGTCACCTCTCAGGCTCCTCCTCTCCAAGCTGCAGAGAGCTCCTCAGCTCCCTCAGGCTCTCCTCATAAGCAAGATATTCCACTACCCCTAGTCATCTTTGTGGTTCTGTGCTGGACTTTTTCAAGGCCTGGGGGCCTTCTTGAACTGAGGGACCCAGAACTGGATGCAATATTCCAGATGCAGCCTCACCAAGGCAGAGTAGAGGGGGAGGAGAACCTCTCAGCCTACTAACCACAGCCCTTCTGATCCACCCCAGAATGGCATTGGCCTTCTTGGCCACAAGAGCACATTGCTCATACCAGGACATCTTCATTTAAGATTTGAGGGTGGATCTGGTAGGAAATTCTCTAGCCTTACAAGCAGAAGTGATGTTTGGTGTCTCAGCAGCAGCTGGCTGGGGGCTGGTTGGAGAGAAACCAAATGGGTGAATCTACTGGAAATCAGCTCTGTGTTGTAAGGAAGGGTCTCCCTGTTCCCTGCTTCCCTTACAGCAACATTTGGCCTTTTGTATTGAGGTGATCCCCCTGGTCACTGCTCTAAAGAGTGGAGGTGTCCAAGGCAGCAACTGGGCTTTGAACAATTTGCTTGCAGTACTTTTCCACTTAGTGTCTGTTTCATTCTTTTACATAACACTAGAAATTCCTGCACCTCAGCATTCTGAAATGTTGGAAGGAGACAGGCAGTAAGGTTATAGAGCAGCTGTCAGACCATACAAGTCTTTCACAGATTGCATTTGGTTGGAAGGGACCCTCAGAGGTCATCTTGTCAACCCCCCTGCAGGCAGCAGGGACACCTCCAGCTAGAGCAGGCTGCCCAGTGACACATCAGCCTGGCCTTGAATATCTCCAGGAATGGACCCTCAACCACATCCCAGGGCAACCTGTTCCAGTGTCTCACCACCCTCACTGTGCAGAACTTCCTCCTGCTGTCCAACCTAATCTGCCCTGCTCCAGTTTCAAGCCATTGCCTCTCGTCCTATCCCCACAGCCCCTTCTGAACAGTCCCTCCCCAGCCTGTGTGTAGATCCCCTTCAGATACTGAAATGCTGCTCTGAGGTCCCCCTGGAGCCTTCTCTTCACCAAACTGAACAGCCCCAGGTCTCTCAGCCTGTCCCCACAGGGGAGGTTCTCCAGCCCTCTGATCACCTTCATGGCCTCCTCTGGACCTTCCCCCAACTGTTCCAAGTCCTTGTTGTGCTGGGGGGCACCAGAGCTGGATGCAGTGCTCCATGTGGGATCTCGGCAGCACAGAGCAGAGGGACAGAATCCCCTCCCTTACCCGGCAGGTCACACTGCTTTGGATGCAGCCCAGGATGCACTCTTACTTCACTTTTCATCTACATGTGTCAGCTGAAGGTCTGTAGGAGTCTCCTGAAAGGTTCTCAAGGCCATGATACTTGAGTATGTTTGGAGAAAACACCCTGCAAGAAGAGTTAGCCCTGTGGAACAGGGGCTGATGGCTTCCAGTATTTACAGCACTGTGCAAATGCTGTGAGCTAAAGCAGCTGGTAACCCCTTGAAGGGTAAGACAGCATTTGGCTAACAGTGGGTTTGGGCTTTCCTTCCAGTATTCCCAATCCATTTGTTGGGAGACTGATGCACCAAAACTGCTCTGGGGCTGGGTGGTTTTGTAGCTGTCACCTGCCTCTGCTTTCTACCAGCCCTGGAGGTGTCTCTGATGAGGAAAGACTGAGAGAATTGGGGCTTTATAGTCTGGAGAAGAGCAGCCTGAGGGGGGATCTCATCAATGCTGATTAATTCTGAAAGGGTGGGCATCAGGCAGATGGGACCAGGCTTTTGGCAGTGGTGCCCAGTGACAGGACAGGAGGAGATGGGCAGAGGTTTGAACCTAAGTTCCATCTAAACATGAGGGGGAGCTTCTTTAATGTAAGGCTGCTGGATCACTGGAGTAGGCTGCTCAGAGAGGTGGTGGAGTCTCCATCACTAGAGAGATTCCAAACCCAGCTGGAGGTATTTCTGGGTGACCTTCTCTGGGTGACCATGCCTTGGCAGGAGGGTTGGACTGCATGACCCTGAGAGGTCCCTTCCAACCCCCACCATTCTGTGACTCTGTGATAAGAGTATGTCCATGCCTTGACCTGGAAACCTGTGTGCAAAATGCAAGCTTCCTCCTCTCCTTGAGGATCTGATCTGCCATTAAGCCCACCCTAAACCCACACTTTCTGTACCTAGGAAAGAAGGTCCCAAAAATGACTTTAATTACTTAGGGGTGGTAGATTTCTAAGTCCTTAATTTTCCCTTCAAGCTGGGACCAGCTGCAGGAACTTACCAGGGATTTAAAGACAGTATAAATTTAGATATTAGAGAACAAAAGTGCATAATTTAAACCAAAATTTGATGATGTTGTTGGCTATTTAAAATGCTGGAATGCAATGAATGCATAACATAAAAGGCAGCACAGCAGAGGATGGCTTTGATCATTAATGCACTGTTTGTATTAAACCAGGATGTATCAGCATAAAAGCAGCTACTTCAGCTTCCTAATATTAGCTTCTCAGGTTAACTTTTAGTCCTTGAACACTAAGACATTGAACAAATTTGTTTAGTCAGTTAACTGTGCTTAGTGGTGGGGAATGGTGCCACATCCAGTTGGCAGCCAGGCACTAGTGGTGTCCCCCAGGGACCAGTGCTGGGCCCCATCCTGTTCAATATCTTTATTGATGATCTGGAGGAGGGGATTGAGTCCATCATCAGTAAATTTGGAGATGACACCAAGTTGGGAGCAGATGTTGATCTGTTAGAGGGTAGGAGAGCTCTGCAGAGGGACCTGGACAGGCTGGACAGATGGGCAGAGTCCAAGGGCATGAGATTGAACACATCCAAGTGCCAGGTTCTGCACATTGGCCATAACAACCCCATGCAGAGCTACAGGCTGGGGTCAGAGTGGCTGGAGAGCTGCCAAACAGAAAGGGACCTGGGGGTACAGGTTGACAGCAGCTGAACATGAGCCAGCAGTGTGCCCAGGTGGGCAAGAAGGCCAAGGGCATCCTGGCCTGCATCAGGAACAGTGTAGCCAGCAGGAGCAGGGAAGTCATTGTGCCCCTGTACTCAGCACTGGTTAGGCCACACCTTGAGTCCTGTGTCCAGTTCTGGGCCCCTCAGTTTAAGAAGGGCATTGAGACACTTGAAGGTATCCAGAGAAGGGCAACAAGGCTGGGGAGAGGCCTTGAGCACAGCCCTGTGAGGAGAGGCTGAGGGAGCTGGGGTTGCTTAGCCTGGAGAAGAGGAGGCTCAGGAAGACCTTCTTGCTGTCTAGAACTCCCTGAAGGGAGGTTGTAGCCAGGTGAGGGTTGGTCTCTTCTCCCAGGCAATCAGCACCAGAACAAGAGGACACAGTCTCAAGCTGTGCCAGGGGAGCTTTAAGCTGGAGGTGAGGAGAAAATTCTTCCCAGCAAGAGAGATTGGCCCTTGGGATGTGCTGCCCAGGGAGGTGGTGGAGTCACCATCCCTGGAGGTGTTCAAGAGGAGATTGGATGTGACACTTGGAGCCATAGTTTAGTTAGTCATGAGGTGTTGGTTGATGGGTTGGACTTGATGATCTCTGAGGTCTTTTCCAACCTTATTCTATGATTCTAAGGAGAGTTTTTACAGGCAAGGAATTAAAGCTAATAGCAATAATATTGGATGAATCCTGTGAGGGTATTCTCATTACATCTATAGGTTGCTAGAGAATTTGGGTTGAAGCAAGGAAGATTAAGAACTCTCAAGGCTGGGCTTGGTTTGGTTTTGAGGGTTTTTTTTATGTAATGTTGCCCTGGGGCCCTCACTACAAGAAGGAGGACTGGAGAAGGGCAGCAAAGCTGGTGAAGGGTCTGGAGAACAGGGCTAAGGGGACTGAGGCTGTTTAGTCTGGAGAAGAGGAGGCTGAGGGGAGACCTTCTTGCTCTACAGCTCCCTAAAAGGAGGTTGGAGCCAGGTGGGGGTTGGTCTCTTCACCCTGGTAACAAGAGATCAGACAAGAGGTCTCTGGTTGCACCAGAGGAGATTTAGGGTGAAGAAGAAAAAGAAACTACTTCCCTGAAAGGGTTCTCAAAGCCTGGCACAGGCTGCCAGGGAGGTGATTGAATCCCCATGCCTGGAGGTGTTTCAAAGAGGCAGAGCTGTGGTGCTGAGGGCCATGGGTTAGCTGCAGCCTTGGTAGAGTTAGAGAATGGTTGGAGTGGATGATCTGAACTCCACCAATTCCATGGTTCTGTGATCTTGGCACAGTGTCACGCTTTGCCACATTTAATGGCAGTGGCCTTGTGGTTCATTTGGCAGCAGACACCTGTGAAAGGAGGCTATAGCTGGGGAAGGGTTACCCTGCCTTCTGTCCTCTGCAGAAAACAGGGAGTCCATGTAATTTTTCCAAGTGGAAACTGAAGCTCATCCACAGGATTAAAAAATGTCTGCTGATAGAAATAAAAAGTGGAGCTGGTAAGTAGAAGGGGAAAGTGGAGACACATCTGTGAGTGGTGTTTGTACAGTCTCACTCTTCCCTGAATCCAGACCAAGTTTTAATTTCTGAGTTACTTAATTACATGTCTGGAAAACTTTACTAGAGAAGCAGTAATTTGATGATGGCTGAGTGAGAGCAAGCAGCTACCCAAAGAAATAGTAACTGATGTTCTTCTGATGTGTGCAATTTGGACTCAAAAGTACTGATCTGAAGGAATAATAATGAAAGATTGAAGGCTTTGTTCTCTATCAAAGGGAAACTAATAATGTGTGAGGAGCTGTGGTATTGAAGCCAGCTGACAGCCTGGAAAACGTAGTTAATGTCCTGCTCTGCTCACAACCATTCTGTATTTGTGCAGCATGCAGAAGTACACAATTAGATCAACCCAGTTCCTTTGGCTTTCTGGATTTTTTTGGTTGGTTGCTTTTTTTTTTTTTAATATAGACATAGCTGTGCTGAGAATTTATTGCAGGAGATGTTGGAAAGCAAACCCAACACACTGAAGACAAAAAGCACAAAGCTCGGCAGCAGATCGAGGCAGCATTTCTCAGTCATTGCAGTGGTGCTTTTGAGAAGCTTTTCCACTAGGCTGTGGCTTCATTTGTGAGCCCCAGGACTCTCCTCACAGTCTGATGGCTCTTCCCTGTACCCTGGGGCATTGGAGCAGGCTGCCCAGGGAAGTGGTGGAGTCACCAGCCCTGGATGTGTTCAAGAAATGTGGAGATGTGGCACTTTGGGACGAGGTGGTGGAGTCACCATCGCTGGAGGTGTTTAGGAAGAGCCTGGATGAGGCACTTGGTGCCATGGTTTAGTTGATTAGATGGTGCTGGGTGAGAGGTTGGACTGGATGATCTCAAAGGTCTTTTCCAACCTGGTTAATTTTATTCTATTCTATTCTAAGGCCAGTGGTCTGATGGTCATGGAGGTGTTGGGCAGAAGGTTGGGCTTGATCTTAGAGGGCTTTTCCAGCCTGAATGAGTCTATGGTTCTGCTAGGACATAAACACAGTAAAGGGGTAAGGCTGCAGCAGTGCATGGCTCTGGCTTGGCACTGTGCTCTAAGTGTCCTTTGCTCACTCTGCTCATCCCACACATGGATTTCTGCATTCCCTTAACAACCTGCAGCTGTGCACCTTATTTGAGTCTTTTTTTTGCTCCCATTCCTTCCCATTGCCATGAAAACTGTTTTTAAACTGCATTAGGACTTTCTGAAGTGGGCTGATCGTTGCTGACATTTGAGATCGAATTGTGTTCCATCCAAACGTGACCTTTGCAGTCCTTGGTGGATGAGAAGCTGGACATGAGCCAGCAATGTGCACTTGCAGCCCAGAAGGCCAGTGGCAGCCTGGGCTGCATCAGAAGAAGTGTGGCCAGCAGGTCAAGAGAGGTGATTCTGCTGCTCTGCTCTGGTGGGACCTCATCTGGAGTGCTATGTCCAGCTCTGGGGCTCTCAACACAAGAAGGACATGGACCTGCTGGAGTGGGTCCAGAGGAGGACATGAAAGTGATGTGAGGGCTGGAGCACCTCTCTTACAGGAACAGGCAGAGAGAGTTGGGGCTGTTCAACTTGGAGAAGAGAAGGCTCTGGGGAGACTTTAGAGCAGCCTTCCAGTACCTGAAGGGGGCTGTGGTAGAGCTGGAGAGGGACCTTTTCCAAGTGCTTGTAGCGGTAGGACAATGGGCAATGGCTTTGAGCTGGAAGAGAGAAGATTAAGACTGGTGATTAGGAGGAAGTTCTTTCCAGTGAGGGTGGTGAGACACTGGAACAGGTTGCTCAGGGAGTTGGTGGAGCCATGTCCCTGGGGACATTCAAGGTCAGGCTTGGTGGGGCTCTGAGCAGCCTGCTCTAGTTGCAGATGCCTGAACAAGATGACTTCTAGAGGTCCCTTCCAACCCAGTGCATTCTGTGATTGTAGGATTTGAGACCAGGATGGAATGTAGTTTTCCACACTCTGCTTGTTTAGAAGCTGAAGCGTTGTGCAGAAGGACTCTCAAGATTGACTGTGGTACAGAATAATTAAAGCACTTTGTTAATGATAGAGAGCTGCTGGTGTGGTAGATTAATGTCTTACACTTACAGAAGTAATAAGAGCTTCAAATGAACTTAAGAGTTCAAAATGGCAAAGTGTAGTTAGTGCTGAAGAGCTTTATGAATCGTGGCACTCCTCCAGCCCACCCAGTTGTGCTTTGTAGAGTCATAGGATGGTCTGGGTTAGAAGGGATCTCTGAAGCTCATCCAGTCCCCTGCACTCAACAGGGACATCCTCAACTAGATCAGGCTGCCCAGAGCCCTGTTTTAGCTGAAACACTGCTACTGAGAAGCCAAAGTAGAGATTGGATGAGCAGAGGACCTTGAAACAGGCCTGTGATTGTCTCTGGTTCAAAACTGGCCCCTTGTCCGTGCTCCCATTTGTAACCAGCTAGCTACCAGTGATCCTGAGTCCAGGGAGCCCTTCAGCATCTCTGTGCAGGGTGCAAAATGGCTCCTGCTGAGTCCAATGGCATGAGATTTAACACATCCAAGTGCCGGGTTCTGCACATTGGCCACAGCAACCCCATGCAGAGTTACAAGCTGGGGTCAGAGTGGCTGGAGAGCAGTCAGGCTGAGAGAGACCTGGGGGTGCTGGTTGATGGTAGACTGAACATGAGCCTGCAGTGTGCCCAGGCAGCCAGGAGGGCCAGTGGCATCCTGGCCTGCATCAGGAACAGTGTGGCCAGCAGGAGCAGGGAGGTCATTCTGCCCCTGTACACTGCACTGGTTAGGCCGCACCTTGAGTCCTGTGTCCAGTTCTGGGCCCCTCAGTTTAGGAAGGAGGTTGACTTGCTGGAGCGAGTCCAGAAAAGGGCAACAAAGTTGGTGAGGGGTTTGGAACACAAGCCCTATGAGGAGAGATTGAGGAAGCTGGGGTTGCTTAGCCTGGAGAAGAGGAGACTCAGGGGAGACCTTATTGCTCTCTACAACTACCTGAAGGGGGGTTGTAGACAGGTGGAGGTTGGTCTCTTCTCCCAGGCAACCAGTACCAGAACAAGAGGACACAGTCTCAGGCTGCGTCAGGGGAGGTTTAGGCTGGAGGTTAGGAGGAAGTTTTACACAGAGAGAGTGATTGCCCACTGGAATGGGCTGCCTGAGGAGGTGGTGGGGTCGCCGTCGCTGGGGGTGTTCAGGGCGAGGCTTGACAGGATGCTTGGATGCATGGTTTAGTTGATTGGGTAGTGTTGGATGATAGGTTGGACACGATGATCTCGAAGGTCTCTTCCAACCTGGTTTATTCTATTCTATTCTATTCTGCTGGGTACCTGAATGTCCCAGCCTTGGATGAAGGGGAGAATTCTGCCTTGTGACTTGGGCTTTGAAATATATTTAGAAGTGTTCTGGCTGGTAGCAATGTTGTTAGAAGCTCTTTGAGGCAGTCCATAGGTGTTTGCAAACCAGCAGTTACACACTGCAAACATTTTGTGTTCTAACCTTCAACTCCTACTCTTGATGCTTGGAGTTCTTGCCAGAACCTTTCCTTGAGACATTTTCCAGAAGGATTTTATGTAAAATCAAATGTTAATCACTTCTCCACTCTGGAGTTTTCCCTGTGTGTTCACCTACATATTTGGACCTCTTAGCTGAGTTGTCTGTCTGTTGGTTGTCCCTTTCTCCTTGGTGTATCCTTGTGACTTGACACAGGAAAAGGTATTTTAGGTTGGAACAAGATACCAGGTGCAGTTTGCTGTTAGCAGTGCTGAAGGGCATTCTGCAGCTCTTCCTCCCCATCCCAGGGCTATCAAGTTTTCTGACACACTACCTTGCTGAAAAATTCCTGAGTTACTACTGTTTGATAGTAAAATCTGATGGTGGTTGACAGTGATGATTGTGATAGTTGAGAACCTGAGGACAAGCTTACTTGGAGGTTACTCATAAGGACTGTTGTGGGCACCTCCATCAAAAGACACTGCAAATCTTGCTAAGGACCTGTGATGCTGTACAGGGACCTGCACTGTTTAATGTTCTCATCAATGACAGAGATTGACTGCACACTCCAAGCTGAGTGGTGCTGTCCATACACCAGAGGGACAGGATGGCATCCAGAGGGACCTGGACAGGCTGCAGAGGTGAACCCAGGTGAACCTCATGAGGCTCAACAAGAGCAAGTGCAGGGTTCTGCACCTGGGCTGGAACAATCCTCACTGTCAGTACAGGCTGGGGGAGGAGGGGAGAGAAAGCAGCCCTGAGGAAAAGGACTGGAGAAGAGGAGGCCCTGGGGGAGACCTAATAGCAACCTTCCAGTACCTGAAAGGGGCTACAAGAAGGTTGGAGAGAGACTGTTTGCAAAGGCCTGCAGGGACAGGACAAGAGGCAATGGCTTCAAACTGGAGAAGAGCAGATTGAGATTGGATATCAGGAAGAAGTTCTTCAGTGTGAGGGTGGTGGGACACTGGAACAGGTTGCACATGGAAGCTGAGGCTTCTTCCCTGGAGATATTCAAGGGAGGCTGGACGAGGCCCTGGGCAACCTGATCTAGTTGAGGATGTCTCTGCTGACTGCAGGGAGGTCAGACTGGGTGAGCTTTGGAGGTCCCTTCCAGCCTGGCCTATTCTATGATTTTATTCTATGATAACTGCTGTGAGACCTAAATGTCACCATCAAGGTGGGCTATGTTAATTGGGTCTTCTGTTTTCCCCCTTGCAGTGGTCGTTTGTTGTGGCTACAATCACAGAGATTCCACCAGTTGCCTTTCTGCCCAATTTCATTGTCCAGAGGAGAGTTCTGAGACCCCTGCGAACCCAGACAGGAGGAACAATAATGGTAAAGTGCTCTTCCTTCACCTTCATGCTAGTTAAACTTGGTGATTCCTGCAAACCTCTCAGTTGTCATATTTTATGTAGCTAAAAGAATCCTTTCTAGTTTCTGCAGTGCTGGCTAAAATTTGAAGGCTGTGACCCTCTAAGGGCAAAGAGGCTGGGGAGGGGTCTGGAGCACAGCCCTGTGAAGAGAGGCTGAGGGAGCTGGGGTTGATTAGCCTGGAGAAGAGGAGGCTCAGGGGAGACCTTCATGCTGTCTACAACTCCCTGAAGGGAGGTTGTAGACAGGTGGGGGTTGGTCTCTTCTCCCAGGCACCCAGCACCAGAACAAGAGGACACAGTCTTAAGCTGTGCCAGGGGAAGTTTAGGCTTGAGGTGAAGAGAAAGTTCTTCCCTGAAAGAGTGATTGGCTATTGGAATGTGCTGCCCAGGGAGGTGGTGGAGTCCCTGTCCCTGGAGGTGTTCATAAAAGGCTTGGATTTGGCACTTGAAGCCGTGGTTTAGTTGTGATGAGGTGTGAGGTATTAGGTAAGAGGTTGGACTTGATGATCTCTGAGGTCTTTTCCGACCTGGTTGATTCTGTTATTCTAAAAGACTTGAGCCCTGGAGACCTACAGGGGGAAAGGAATTGGTGTGGAGTCCTAAACATGGGCAAAGTTTGACATTTGTTAGCAGCTCCCAAGGTGAAGGACAAACCTGCTTTTCTGGTCTGGCATTTGCAGAAATGACAGGAAGGGAAAAATCCCAGAATCCCACCATGGTGGCCAGTGGAAGGGACCTCTGAAGATTGTCCAGTCCAAACCCTGGTTTAGGTTATCCACAGGAGATTGGCCAGGATCACAGTGTCCAAGCAGTTATGAGGACTGAAGGAGATGGTAGGAGAGAAAAAAATGTCCAAGCAGGACATTGTAGTGACAGGACAAAGGGCAATGGCTTTGAGCTGGAACAGGGGAGACTTAGACTGGAGATCAGGAAGACATGCTTTCCAGTGGGGGTGGTAAGACTCTGGAACAGGTTGCTCAGGGAGGTTGATGATGTCCCCTCCCTGGAGGTGCTCATGGCCAGGCTAGATGGAGCCTTGAGCAGCCTGGTCTAGTAGGAGGTGTCCCTGGCTGTGGCAGGGGGGGTTGAAACCTTCCAACCCAAACCATTCTAGCATTCTATGTTTGAGTCACTCTCTGCCAGCTGTTTGGTTTCTGCTACCAAAAATCTTAACAGATGACAGAGGAGATCTTCTCAATGTCAGCTCAGAAGGAGCTAAAGTGTAGACAGCAAGAAGATGGGGCCAGACTCTTTCCAGTGGTGCCCAATGATGGGACAAGGGGCAACAGGCACAAACTGGAACCCAGGAGGTTCCACCTGAACAGCAGGAGAAAATTCTTTGGTGTGAGGGTGCTGGAGCCCTGGAGCAGGCTGCCTAGAGAGGTTGTGGAGTCTCCTGCTCTGGAGAGATTCCAAACACCCCTGGGCATTGTGATCCTGGGCAAGCTGCTGTGGGTGCCTTGCTTTAGCAGGTGGGTTGGACTGGGTGATCCCCAGAGTTCCCTTCCAGTCCCCCCATGCTGGGATTCTGGGAAATCTATCTCCTGGCAATTTACCAACAGGAGCTGGAGGCAGCACCAAACTGGTTTTGCTGTTATCTCTGTGTGGTCACCTTGCTGTCAGTGGAGCGCTGGGAAGCTCAGGGTACTTTGACTTTGTAGTTTGGGTTGGTTTGTGGTTTGGTTTTTTTTAACCAGATGTTACAGACTGGGTAGTAGTAAAAAGCAAGAATTCATGTTTCATGTGCTTCCTACAGTTCAAGGTGCTGAAAAGTTTTGGGTTGTCACTCACAAAGGAGTAGCTCCATCCTGTGTCCATCCAGTCCTTCAGCATCACTTCAGGTTCCGGTCAGTTCTCTCTGCGGTGCTGACTGCAGTCAGTTGAGGTTACTGAGGTAAAGGGTTGCAGTCTGCAGGGTCCTGTCTGAGTAGGAAGATGCTGAGTCTTCTCTCATTATGTTATATGTCTTTCTGTACAGTAGTTATGAGGAATGAAGGAGATGGTAGAAGAGAAAAAGAATTGGGAAGAGTCTAAAGTTTCCTTTGATATTTCTGGAGGGTCTTGACAGTCCACTTGTGTGAAACCTGTCTCAGCTTGGTCAGTAGCTCCGTGATGTTTTGCATTGTGCTTGTGTGACCTTCAGAAAGGTGTCTTCATTAATTGCTCACTAGCTAGAAATGTGGCCATGTAGAAGAAAGAGAATCATGGAATTGTTTTGGTTGGCAAAGCCCTTTAAGCTCATCCAGCTCAACCACTCTCTAAACCATTGCCCTCGGCACCACAGCTCTGCCTCTTGGAAACACCTCCAGGGATGGGGAATCAACTACCTCCCTGGGCAGCCTGTGTCAGTGTCTGAGAACCATTTCAGGGAAGAATTTTCTTCTAATGTCCAACTTCACCCTCCTCTGGTGCAACTTGAGGCCCTTTCCTATCATCCTGTCTCCTGTTACCAGGGTGAAGAACCTGACCCCCAACCTGGCTCCAGCCTCTTTTCAGGGAGCTGTAGAGAGCAATGAGATCTCCCCTCAGCCTCTTCTCCAGACTAAACACCCCCAGGTTCCTCAGCTGCTCTACACCAGCTCTTCTCTCCAGACTGTTCACCAGCTGCTTTGCCCTTCTCTAGACCTACTCCAGCCCCTCAGTGTCCTTCTTGGGGTGAGGGCCCCAAAAGTGAACCCAGTCCTTGAAATGTGGCCTCACCAGCGCTGAGTGCAAGGGCACAATCACTTCTCTGCTGGAGCTGGCCACACCATTGCTGATCCAGGCCAGGATGCTGGTGGTCTTCTTGGCCACCTGGGCACACCCTGGCTCATCTTCAGCTGCTGTCAACCAGCACCCCCAGGTCTTTCTCTGCTGGGCAGTTTCCAGCCACTCCGCCCCAAGCCCGCAGCATGCATGGGGTTGTTGTGACCCAAATGCAGGACCCAGCACTTGGCCTTGTAGAACCAGATCCCACTGGCCTGTGCAGAAGCCTCTGCAGAGCCTTCCTACCCTCCAGCAGACCACCCTCCTCATCTGCAAACTTTCTGAGGGTGCCTCTATCCCTTCCTCCAGATCACTGCTGAAGATTTTACATAGATGTGGCTCCAAAGGGAGCCCTGGGGGACAGCAGATCACCACTAACCACCTGTGATTGGCTCATGCCTCCTGAGCTAGGGGTGACATCCCTGCTCCCTTCTGGCTGGGCCTTGCTGCCACATGCTGTCATCTCCCCCTGTTTATTTCCACAATGGGAGGCAGGCCTGTCCTTTCAAGGCAGCTTTGATTCACCAGGCAATAAAAGTGGTACAGTACCACTCAGCAGCACAATCTTCTGCCGTTCCTGCTGGTCCTGTTTATCACGAAAGCCCCCGTTGAGTTTCTGCAGGTTTTAATGATTTTTGCAGCAATCTGGGAAGATTGCTTTTGGTGAGGGATCCCTAGGAAGTGAACTAAATCACAGCTAATGTGCTTTCCCTGTGACTTAATGGCTTTTCTAGCTCAGAACCTCCAATCTTTTCTGCAGATCTCATTTGGGTAAGTTAGCACATCCATAACAGGATGATGTTTACCTTCCCAGTGGTTTGCTTGCTACTAAATTAGAACTGTTCAGATATAAATATTGATGATGAAGAATTCTCAACTGGCCCAATTTCCTTTCATATATGATGTGTGAAATGTTCTTTCCATGATTACAGAAAAGAATAAGCTGCTGATAGCTTTTTCTCTCTCTTTTGTTATTTCTCTTTCATGCTAGCTAGTAATATCTCTTTTGGTTTACCATCACACTGCAGGAATGCTGCACTTAAACACCTCCTTGCCTCTTCCTGGCCAAAACAAGGCCTTCTCCAAAAGGGTTCACAGAATCACAGAATTAGTGAGACCATCAGACAGAGATCATCAAGTCCAGTCAGGGTTGTCAAGCCCTGGAAGAGGCTGCCTAGGATGGTGGTGGAGTCCTCTTCCCTGGAGGGGTTTCAAAGCTGTGTATAGAATCATAGAATCAATAAGGTTGGAAAAGAACTCAGCAACCATCAAGTCCAACCTGTCACCCAACACCTCATGACTACTAGACCATGGCTTCAAGTGCCACATCCAGTCCTCTCTTGAACACCTCCAGGGATGGTGACTCCACCACCTCCCTAGGCAGCACATCCCAATGGCCAATGACGAGAACAGAGACAGGGACGACATGACTCAATATGAGTGACAGAAATCATCCAACTTTATTGTTCCATGCTTCATTATTTATAGTCTTATCTTATGCATAGTTAATTCTATTCTAATTTAACACATACTATTGGTTTAACTCTAAAAGATTACATCATTATTTCACTACTCTGTGGTTTTTTCTACTCAGTCTAATTGCTCTTATTCCCAGATCTTGCCTCCTCCTTATCTTGTTTGTCTCTTTCTGGGAAGAACTTTCTCCTCACCTCCAGCCTAAACTTCCCCTGGTGCAGCTTGAGACTGTGTCCTCTTGTTCTGGTGCTGGTTGCCTGGGAGAAGAGACCAACCCCCTCCTGGCTACAACCTCCTTTCACATAGTTGTAGAGAGCAATGAGGTCTCCCCTGAGCCTCCTCTTCTCCAGGCTAAGCAACCCCAGCTCCCTCAGCCTCTCCTCACAGGGCTGTGCTCGAGACTTCTTACCAGCCTTGCTGCCCTTCTCTGGACACCTTCAAGCGTCTCAATGTGCTTCTTAAATTGAGGGGCCCAGAACTGGACACAGGACTCAAAGTGTGGCCTAACCAATGCTGAGTACAGGGGCACAATGACTTCCCTGCTCCTGCTGGCCACACTATTTCTGATGAACAATAAGCAGATATTTTAGTGGGGGGGGAAACCCCATAGTTATCTTTGAAGTGTATGTTATTTGATGTGTCTGCATTTTCAGAAGGAAATAGCTAGTTCTGCTTCTTAGCCACTGCAGCAAAGATGTCCATATACAACTAGTATTTACTTCCACATAGTGCTTGGATTGTACCTCTCCACACCTGCCAAGCATGGAAATAAAAGCAATCAGTACGGCAGGAGCGTGGCTAAGGCTTCATCACAAGATGGTCGTAGTCAGGCTTTCCAGATGACACAATCCAAAGTACACCAGGTAAATAGTTTTGTCCTGACTTTTGATCTGTCTCATCTGCTCCTGGCACATGAGGAGTTTATGCTTGTTCATCTCCAAAGTTTAACTGGAAAGTTTTTCTCCACTTGTCCTGCAGGATCTCTTCCCTTTCTCACAGTGGTCTGTCACTTTCTCAACATCTCACTCTGCTCCCCAAGTGTCACATCAGTCCTATTCCTCTCCTTTCATTGGCCCAGCATCCAAACACTGTGCCACCAACTGTAGCTAGTCCCAAAACACCACACTGCTCACCAGCTACATCTGTCACCTCTGCTCAGGTGCTGAGGGCCATGGTTTAGTGGTGACCTGGCAGTGCTGGATTCATGCTTGCTACTGAAAGGTCTCCTCCAAGCAAAAGCATTCTATGAGAAGTCTTTTTTTTTTTTTCAGTTAAGGGCTCACCATTTAATCCTTGCCTATCTCTTCTCTGCCAATCCTTTACTTCCCTGAATGTCATTGGAGTTCAAAGGAGAGACACAGGCACAGCTGCTCCATAGTGGAGGGAGCAGGATTGCTACTCCTCTGGACTGTGCTGTTAGAGCATTTGCAGACTAACAGAAGTCACAGGACATGTCAGAATGTGGCATTTTCCTCTTCCCAGCCCCAGCTGTAACTCTTTTCATCTATTTTCAGGGGGTTCAGTATTTTTATTTTCAATTCTTCCTATTTTTCCCTGAGCAGGAAGGACATTAGGAGATGCTAGCTGACTTTTTCCTCTTCCAGCACTTGTGCTTTCCCTTTTCCATTTCCATGCTGGAGGGCAGTGTCCATCTCTGCAGAGTGCAGTTACTTTTAGACCTGTTTAGCTGCCAGACAATGAAATACAGAGGAGGGAGCACATTTTTTTTTATGTTGTTTCAACTAATTCTGCCAAGGGTAGTTTTGTATGGTTGGTATCTGAGATCTGCAGTGCTAAAACCATCCAGAAGTTCAGTGGGCACGTCCCAGTGCCCCGGGTTGCTGTTGGGGTGGGAGCAGACACTGCCAGATGGCTTCTTCCTTTGTCCTGAAGTTCTCACTGTCATTTTCTCAAGGCAGGAAAACTTGCTGTTGATCAAGGTTGGGCAATCAATGTGGGTAAGTACAAAAGCAGTGCATTTAAAAATGGGGCCTGAAATAGTGGGGTGGAAGTCCTGCTGGGTCTGTGCAGCATGAGGTGGGGTGGAAGTCCTGCTGGGTCTGTGCAGGATGAGGTGGGATGGAAGTCCTGCTGGGTCTGTGCAGCATGAGGTGGGGTGGAAGTCCTGCTGGGTCTGTGCAGCATGAGGTGGGGTGGAAGTCCTGCTGGGTCTGTGCAGCATGAGGTGGGGATGAAGTCCTGCTGGGTCTGTGCAGCATGAGGTGGGGTGGAGGTCCTGCTGGGTCTGTGCAGCATGAGCATGTTCAGACCAGCAGAAAGGGACTGGATTGTGCTAACCTCAACTCAAAAGGGAAACATAGGAAAGCAGCAGAGTATTTCTTTTCTCATCCACTAGCAGCTGGGTTGCAGTGTTATAATGAAATAGTTGGTAATTAAGGAAAATATTAATGTGGAAATTAATAAAGTAGAAATTTACAGTCTAATAAAGTACAAATTCCTGGGTTAATGCCACCCCTAGTTGGATGAAAATACAGGCTCCTAATTGAATAAATACAAATTCCTAGCTGAATATCAATACAAATTCCTAGTGGCAGGTAAATACAAGTTCCTAGTGGAATGAAATACAAGCTCCTAGTTGAATACAAACACAAATTCTTAGTGTGATAAGTTAAAAGTCCTACCTGAATGAAATGCAGATGCCTAGCTGAAAGGAAATAGAGATGTCAAGTGAATGGAAATGCTTTGAATTATTTTTAATTACAGTAGGTTTTGGAAAGAAAAGAGGGACCCAGTTAAAGACATGATGTCATAGGTAGGAGAGAGGGAAGGGCCCCAGCTAGAGACATCTCATAGGTAGGACAGAGGAAAGGGCCCCAGCTAGAGACAGATCTCATAGGCAGGACAGAGGGAAGGGCCCCAGCTAGAGACAGATCTCATAGGCAGGACAGAGGGAAGGGCCCCAGCTAGAGACAGATCTCACAGGCAGGACAGAGGAAAGGGCCCCAGCTAGAGACAGATCTCATAGGCAGGACAGAGGGAAGGGTCCCAGCTAGAGACAGATCTCATAGGCAGGACAGAGAGAAGGGTCCCAGCTAGAGACAGATCTCATAGGCAGGACAGAGGAAAGGGCCCCAGCTAGAGACAGATCTCATAGGCAGGACAGAGAGAAGGGTCCCAGCTAGAGACAGATCTCATAGGCAGGACAGAGGAAAGGGCCCCAGCTAGAGACAGATCTCATAGGCAGGACAGAGGAAAGGGCCCCAGCTAGAGACAGATCTCACAGGCAGGACAGAGGAAAGGGCCCCAGCTGGGCACAGCTAGGGATAAGGAAAAGTGTTTTGGCTGAAGTAGTGCCAAAAAAACCCGTAGATTGGGCTAAGTGTAACTATCTCAAGGAAAACTTTGTTTTCATTACATTCTAAAGTGATTTTCATGCATTGGATGGGTTCTCATCCTCAGCTGATTTCATTCCCCCAGCTCAAAGCCTGGTTCCCAGGCTGCAGAGCAGAGCTGTAACATTTGGTGTCTATTTTTGGCTGGGCAGTGTTTTTTTCCTGAGAAAGGCTTGAATGAGAGAATTCTGACGGATCTGGTGAATGTAAATCTGTTCTCCTGCTGCTAGCAGAGAGCAGTGCACAACCAGCCAGCTCCTCCAGCAGTGTTTTGTGGCCTGCAAGGCTCAGCTGCTGGTGTTCATCGGGGGGGTTTCTGTCGTTCCTAACGGGCAGCATCTCCAAAGCGAATGTCGGCTGTTCAACATGCAGCAGGCATCAAAAACAACCTCCAAATCTCATCACATTGACTGATATCTAAAGGGAGCCTGGCAGCTTTCTTCCTTAGATACTTGTAGTGAGTTCCTCAGGAAGAATTCTGCTTTCTGATACATAAAACAGAGGTTTGGAAGGGAGAGGCCTTAGGAGTTCTATTTTTTTCCTGTGAGAAATGGTTTTGTTTGACAGAAGAGTTCTTAAAGCTTCCTCTGGTCTGAGTGCTTGCAGAAGACAGGGGCATGTGCAAATAATGCTGACACCATGCTCTTTGGTTTGGGGTTTGTGGTGGGTTGAAAATTCCCCCCCCCCCCCCCCCCCCCCCAACATCAAATTTACCAAACCAGCCCAGCTGGAAAGCAAATGGAGCTGTATTTACAAGCAAAATTACAATCTACAATGAAATGCAAAGAATAGGTACAAAATCCAGAGGATTTGCAGTATTTACAGGTATTCATGAACAACACAAGAACCCCCCTGGCCAAAGAGCAGGGGAGCAAATAGCTTCCTACTCCCCTGGACACAAAGGGGCAAGAGAAAAGAGCAAGAGTTGTTTTGTTAGACTTGGCCAAAACAATGCAGCCTAAGTCAGCAGAAGCCAGCACAGCACAAAGTTGGTATCTCCCAGAGCCAAGAGGCTGAAAGAGAGAAAGATTGTTTTGTACAACTAGTTGCAGTCTGTTACCTCTCCAATGGGATTGTTTAGAACTATCATTGTTATCCTTTTTACACCCAGTAGTGATTAATTTACATTTTACTGCTTCCTGTGCAAGATCTGTGGAAAATCTTTAAAGGCATCGCCTCAAACTACCACAGGGTTGTTCAGCCTAGGAAACAACTTCCCACCTGCCCCTTCTGCATGCCCCATGCTCTTCACTCTGCACTTCAGCATGTGGGGGAGAGCAGAGCTTGCAGAGCTTTGGCATGGAGGCACCACCTGCCTTAGGGTGGCTGCTAGATGAGAGGAACCATTCCTTTGAATCCAAGCATCCTTTACCTGGTGGTCTGGTTGGCCACACAGAAGTGCAGAAGCCCTAGGAGATGTTTTGTGTGGCTAGGTGAGGGTTCACCAGCTCTAGCCATGGTATTTGCTAAAGAGATGGCTGACATCCAAGTGATCTCTGGCTGTAAAGACCATCTATGGTCCTTAATGTCAAGCTTTTCACCTCTTCAACACCTTTCTGTTCAGGGGGTGGTTTCCATCACTGCTCAAGTGACAAAGGTGGAGGATTTTGTGCATATGCTGATATCACCCTGGCTATAAAGGTAAGCAGTGCTCTTAAACCAGAATGTTCTACTATTTGTGCAAATGGAGAGAAAGAAAATCCACTTACACTCAGAATTTACATCTATTCATGGGAAGGTATAGGAAGGTGGTGTGGCACTTTGTACTGCACAACATGTGCAGGCATGAGGTCTGTGATGACGGGTTGGACTTGATGATCATTGAGGTCTCTTCCAACCTTGGTGATACTGTGATACTGTAACAGAACACGTGTGCAGTGTTGTTAACGGGAAGGAAAGAGCTGCAGGAGTCACTGCAACTGCATAAGGATAGAATCCTTGGGAAAAAGCCCAGCTGCATCCAGTTCTGGTGCCCCCAGCACAAGAAGGACCTGGAGCTGCTGGAGTGGGTCCAGAGGAGGCCACAAAGATGATCAGAGGGCTGGAGAACCTTCCCTATGGGGACAGCTGAGAGATTTGGGGAGAAGGCTCCAGGCAGAGCTTAGGGCAGCCTTCCAGTACCTGAAGGGGCTCCAGGAGAGCTGGGGTGGGACTTTTGACAAGGGCTGGGAGTAAAAGGACAAGGGGCAATGGATTTGAGCTGGAAGAGGGGAGACTGAGACTGGAGATGAGGATGGAGAGACCCTGGAACAGCTTGCCCAGCGAGGCTGTGGCTGCCTCCTTCCTGGAGGTGTTCAAGGCCAGGCTGGCTGAGGCCTTGAGCAACCTGGGCTAGTGGGAGATGTCCCTGCCCATGGCAGGGCTTTGGAACTGGATGACCTTTAAAGTCCCTTCCAACCCAACCCATTCCATGATTCTATGAACTAACCACTCCAAATCAAAGCAGAGTGACTTTTAATCTCCTCAAGGATAATTATCCTAGCCTTCAACTGAACCTGAAAATCCTCCAGTAGGCTCAGTTGTTACAGTCAAGAAGAATGCAGGGAGAGAAATCCTGTCTCTAAAGCAGGCTGCGCTGCACAGTGCTCAGAGGGGTTCACATTCATGAATAAAAATGTGGCTGTCTCCAAAATAATCCCTAGATGTGAATGAATCCAGGTGGCATTTAGCTGCTGAAAGGCTGGAGCAGCAGCCTCCTGCAATTAGGGCCGATGTTTCTCAGCTGTAGTGTGGTAGGGTTGTGTGCCAGCAGGGCTATGAGGCAGCAGTAAGAATCAACAAGCTGTAGCGACTGCAGCCCGCGACAGGCCACGGCAGCCTCCTTTGCGTACAACAGCGATCCCCGCTGCTCTGCTTTCCCTGGCATTAACATACAGCTTGAGGAATCAGAGTGGCTGACAGCTTGGACAAATTCCTGAGGCATTACCATGGCTCTCTTCAAGGTGGTAACTTGCCAAGTTAAGACTCAAAAGAATTCAAAAAATACTCTTTTCTTAGCAGATGTGGAATAGAGTCTGCAGTCTGTTACTAAAAGAGGCTCTAATGCAGCCAGCCCCTCCAGCAGCTCTGCCTAAATGGTGACTTTTAGGCTCATACACTTGGATGCCACCACAGTGACTGTTTTCCCTTCCTGGTGATGAGCCTCATTTTGTGTCTGATGAAGTCAGCCCCTCAGTGTGTTGGGACCTGTGCAGCTCTTGCTCCACCCTCTCCCAACCACCAGATGTTGCTGTTCCTTTGGAACCGTAGAATTGCTTCAGCTGGAAAAGGCTTTCAAGATCATCCAGCCCAACCAACTCTACCAAGGCTGGGGCTATACCATGGCCCTCAGCACCACAGCTCTGCCTCTTGGAAACACCTCCAGGGATGGGGATTCAACCACCTCCCTGGGCAGCCTGGGCCAGGCTTTGAGAACCCTTTCAGGGAAGAAGTTTCTTCCGTTGTCCAACCTAAACCTCCCCTGGTGCAACTTGAGGCCATTTCCTCTTATCCTGACACTTGTTACTAGGGGGAAGAGGCCTCGCCCCACCTGGCTCCAACCTCCTTTCAGGCAGCTGTAGAGAGAGCAATGAGGTCTCCCCTCAGCCTCCTTTTCTGCAGGCTGAACAACCCCATGCTGTTGCTGGTTCCACTGCACCCTCTGACAGTAGCAGTACCACAGTCAGCCTTAGAATCCTGTGAGGGAGGCAGGGACCTGCAGCTGTGCCTGTGCAGAGCCAGCAGCAGTGTTTGTTACTGTGGGTTCTCTCATGTTTGGGGGGGAACAACACCAGCCACCAGTATAGACTAGGAGTCATCCTGCTGGAAAGCAGCTCCATGGAGAAAGAACTTGGAGTGCTGGTGGACAAGTTCCTCATGGGAGAGCAATATGCCCTCGTGAGAGCCATTGGTGTCCAGGGGGGCATTAAGAAAGTTGTGGCCAGCAGGCCTAGGGAGGTTCTCCTCCCCCTCTACTCTGCCCTGCTGAGACCACACCTGCAAGACTGTGTCCAGTTTGGGGCTCCCCATGTCAAGAGAGACAGAGACCTGCTGGAGAGAGTCCAACAGAGGCTACAAGGATGATGAAGGGACTGGAACGTCTCTGCTGTGAAGCGAGACTGAGAGCCCTGGGGCTGTTTAGTCTGGAGAAGACTGAGAGAGGATCTGATCAATGTCTATCAATATCTGAGGGGTGGGTGTCAGGATGAGGGTGCCAGGCTCTTGTCAGTGGTGCTCTTTTCAGTGACAGGACAAGGAACAACAGGCAAAAGCAAGAACACTGAAGGTTCCACCTCAACAGGAGGAGAAACTTGTTTGGTGTGAGGGTGCTGGAGCTGTGGAGCAGGCTGCCCAGAGAGGTTGTGGAGTCTCCTCTAGAGACCTTCAAAACCCACCTAGGATGTGTTCCTAGGTGATCCTGCTCTGGCAGGGGTTGGACTGGATGATCTCTGGAGGTCCCTTCCAACCCCTAACATTCTTTGTGATTCCATGTTCTCCAGTGCCATTGTGCTTGTGCCTCATTTGGGGAGTCTGCTTCAGCAGTCAGTGTTGATGCTGTAGGGAGACACATCCTAAATCCTGTGCTGTGTCTGGTGCTTGGTGGGAGGAAGAAAGGAGCAGAAATCTTCCTGCTCTCCACTGGCTTTGTCTACTGGTAGGCAGCTACCTGCACAGAGGACTGTGAAATGCACATTTCATGCATTTCATCTGGTGGGAATGTATTGATTCTTCTGCTGTATGGCCACCAGAGTTCTCATTCCATGTGCAATAGCCAGAGCTGTTGTAATTACATCTATTGGAATCCTTTAGCTGTTTGTTTGGTGAATGCACTGCCCCCAAATCTCAGCAATAACTTACTGTGCAAGCTTCAATCTGCCACCTAACTTCAGAACTCTCTCCATCTTTTCTTTCCTCCTGCATCCAGTTCTTGTTTGAAAGAGTCCAAGGGGTGTCCAAAGCCACAATCATTGATCTGGATGCTCACCAGGTGAGTAGCTGACCTGTGTCCCTGCTGCAGATGCTTTGCTCGAAGCAGCAGCCTGTGACAAACACTTTGCTTTCACTACCAGCTGAAGCTCTCAGCTCCCAGCACACAAAGGGAACCGCAGCTGATGGAAACTGCACAATTTGGTTCCTTGCTGGTCCGAGGGCTGCTTGGAGGCACTTTGATGACTTTAAGCTGAGCTGCAGCCCCATCAAGTGGTGAGAGGGAAAAGGATGAACTGCAGACAGGGTGTCCAGGACAGCTCAATCCCAAGAGGAACCAACCAACACAGAGCTGCAGCTGCTTCAGGGCTGTGCTCATGGCAGCAGCCTTGGCAGGGATGGATTTGACCCTCGGTGGCTGAAGCCTGGCTGCAGGCTTCTGAGGTGAAGGATCCATCACTCCCCAGCTGGTGCAGAGATTTACTGTGGGTGCTGAGAGCAGAGCTCAGCTCTGGCAGCACTTCCAGAGTAAATCCTGAGAGGAGCAAATGGCCTTTGGAGAAAGGCAGTGAATGCACCAAACTAGGTCTAGCCTTAAGCACTGAGATCATTTGTGAGGTGTAAACAACCCTCTCCATGGCAGAGAGGAAGCCTCAAGGCTACACCTTTGCCACCTTCTGTCATTTCTCTTGTCTGCAAGCTAAGGCATCCTAGAATCAGCAGGACACAAGGAGAGAGAGTGAGCACTAGAGAGGTGGTTTGTGGCCATGATTCCCTTCAGCCATCTCTGCCAGCCTGTGGGGGGGGTGTCTTTACTTTTTTGGGTGCTTGTTTTGTTTTTCCAGCACCTGTTGGGATCTGTGTTGATGCTCAGGTGTTATGCTGGTAGTCCCACTCTGCTCACCAAAGCAGCCCTTTTTCTCCTCTCCGGGCAGGGGGAGGTGTGTGAAGCATTAGATCAGCAGCTCCTTAAGTGTGCAGATGCTCTCCTGGAAGCCCTTGGTGCTTGGGGAGGTTCACCCTTCCTAAGAAAATGGCTCACCCAGGGGCTCTCTTGCTCCCAGATTCCTGTCCATGAACAGTCTGTGGACCAAAGGTGCTGCAGAAGTCAGTGGGAGCTGCCATTCTTTAACAGAAGGAAACAGAATTCAACTTGCCATTCCCCTTTCCCAGGCACACTGACCAGCTTCAGCCCAGGGACTCTTTCTTTTGCTTGCTCTGGTTTGTTGTTTGTTTCCAGGAGGGGAAGTTGTAGCAGATGCTCAGCTCTCCAGGGCCATGAACTGTGTCACTGAACCACAGAAGATACCTCTGTGGAAGTATCTGTTCCTGTAGCCTCAGTGTAATTCTGTTGGGGGTAGGGGCTGGGGGTCCTGTGTGATTCTCTGATTGCAACAAAATTAACTTAGGGGTTGTTATGAAGATGATTTTTATAGCAGTTGGGGGGGGGGGAAATCTAAATGAGAGCCCAAAGGAATCCTGTTTACATTCAGAAATGAGGGAGGGGAATACTCAGAACTGAGGTTTTCTCTTGAGTGTCCACTTTTATACTCCCTACCCCCAACCTCTCTGGAGGGAATTCCTGGTGTTAAACAACCTTCCCAACTCCTGGGTCTTTAGGGTGTGTGATTTTTCCAGGGATTACATCTCTCCCCAAGGCTTGGATGACCAGGAGAGCTGTAGTCTGCTTGCTTTATTGGTGAACCCCTGGCTAAGAGCAGGAGTGTCCCCACAGCAGCTGAAAGGGACTTTTTTGTTTTGCACAAAGGAAGATGAGAGATCTATTTGGTAGTCACAGCTGCCTTTGTGGTGCTGCTGAAGACAAACAGCTTCTAATTTGTGTGGGTTTCTTATCTGTGCCCTGAGACCTCTGCCAGTTACTTCCACAGAGATGTAAGGATGATGCCGTCGATAACATCTGCAGCTTTCACCCGGATCCTGTCGAAGCCCCCACCTCTCTACACCTCAGAATAACCTTGGAGGCTCTCAATAAGAGAATGGTTCAGGAGCTGTACACCTTAGATGTGTGTAGCCTTCATGCCTTGAGGAGGCCGAGGTTAGTGAAGTGTGTGGCAGGAGCAGCTCACTGTGCCTGTCCTGCAGGGGAACGGCCACGAGAGGGACTTCATGGACGACCATCGGGTCTACATCCTGGATGCCTACAACAGATACATCTACCCAGGGGATGGCTTTGCTAAACGTGAGTGTTCCAAAACGGACAGGGCCTGCTGTGCTGTTAAACAGCTCCTTCACTCTTCCTTCCCTCTGTAACCTGCCTTACAACAAGATTCACGAGATCACCTTTTTGTACTTCATGTTGACCCGCAGGTTTGCAGCGGTGCCTGTGATCTCTCACAGCGCTGGCAATACTCCACTGTTTTCCTTCCCTCTGGGAAGGAGTTTCACAGAGTCCCAGGGTAGTGGGGGCTGGAAGGGACCTCTGGGGATCATCCAGTCCAACCCCAGGCTAAAGCAGGGCACCCGCAGCAGCTTGCCCAGGATCACAGTGGCCAGAGGGGGTTTGGAATCTCTCCAGAGGAGACTCCACAACCTCTCTGGGCAGCCTGCTCCAGGCCTCCAGCACCCTCACACCAAACAAGTTTTTCCTCCTGTTCAGATGGAAGCTCCTGGGTTCCAGTTTGTGCCTATTGCCCCTTGTGCTGTCCCTGGGCACCAGTGACAAGAGTCTGGCTCCAGCTTCTAGCCCCACACCCTTTAGCTCTTGCTGAGCGTTGATCTTCTCCAGGCTCAACAGCCCCAGGGCTCTCAGCACATCTGCAATGCCAGCTGTGGGGATTACCTGGACTGTGTTAGCAGGCCATTGAAAAGCTCATGGCACACTTTGAACAGCAAGTTAAACAATCCTTTTGATTTGAAGGTCACCATTAGTGCTTCAGCTTTCCCTTACACTAGAATTACAAAATCACTGGCTAAGGCATGGCTCCTTCTGTGTACTAAAGGTTTCATGTTTGGGTGCTGTTTGTCCAGCAGAACTTGTTTTTAAAGCATCTAGAAAACAAAGTGCATCAAATATGAATCAACTTTGGAACCAGGATTTCATACAGAGAGCTGATACTGATCAAATCCTTTTTGATGCTGTTGGTTTATCCCTGCTAAGCTGTGTCTGTTGTGTCTGGTGACCTGTCACAGCTAAAACTGGAATGCACAAGCCCCAGGTTTCTTTGATCTCTCTTTCTGTTGCACTGCCCTTTCTGAGAGGCTTTACTTGTGAACTGAATCAGAGTTCACTGGGGCAGACATTCATCTGCTGTCTGAACTCCTTCAGAAGCATGCTGCTGTTCTGAAAAGCCTGCCTCATGTGGACTCCTGACAAGAATTAGGTGCAGGGCTTTGTAGTTCAGTTTTTAAGCAGTAAAGGGGTTGAAAATGGTGGTATAGGGCCTACATCTACTACATAGGTGGTGTATTCAACTCAGTCTCTGAGACAGGAGGTATTCAATTTGATCTCTAAACGTGAGGCATTGACCTAAAAATGATCATTCAGAGCACATCATAGCTCTAAGCAGACAAATTTCAAGCAAAGGAAGATTTCTTTTTCCCCTAAGAGAGGCATCCCTTTATTCACCTCTCAAATGGCAACATTTTGAGCAGGTGGACCAAGACCACAAGAGAGAAGCCCTCATTAGCAAACCCAAAATGCTGGCCTCACCCTCCTTCTGCCAAGCTGGTAGCACCAACTTTGCTTTTCTGCTGATGGGCAAGGAGGTGCAGAAGGCTGCAGCCAAAGGCTTACGAAGATGTGGTTCCTTTGAGTCTGCACAAGGGTAGCTGAATAGGAGTGCAGTGGCTAAACCCTTGAAAGCCATGCCTGCTAGGTGACCTGATGAAGGTGAGGTCAGGAGGTGTCTTTCAGAAGAGAGCTAGAGGCTTGAACCTGAGAGGTTGAATCCTTAGACAAGCTCTGACTGATCCTTGTCTTCCTGGACTTCCTGCTCATTGTCTTTGTGTTTGTTGCAGGAGTCTCTTCTGGACTTTCTTGCCCCAAGCACTTACTAGACAACAACCAAAAGCCAGCTAGCAATGGCAGCTGCTCAGCCATAAGCACAGTGAGTCCTGAAGGGGAAGCCCTTTGGAATTGCACCAAATGTTAGGGAGGAGAGGAGAAGGTGGGTGGGGAAAAGGACTGCTTGGCTGAAGGGTGAGCAGAAAAAGCTGGCAGCTGAAGTTCAAAGTTCAGGCCTTAAAAGAGCATTGCTGTTGGTCTGAGAGTCATTTGGCAGTTCTCTGTGCTGTAGGAGTTCATCACTTACCAGCAAGGGATGGGCCAAAGGTTGTCAGGTGCAAAAGCTGTGCTTATTCACCCATCAGCAGGCCCTGATCTGGGTAATAGCTGCTCACTGTAGTTCCATGTTTTGTGATGGAGATGAAGACAGGAGACCTGCAGAGGCGTGGAATCTAATTCATGAGTGTCTCAACTTGTGAGTGGCTTCATCAGCACAATACTTTCCTGGGCCCCACCCTCACCTGCTTACCTCTCTCCTCCCTGAAGAGGCTCCAGGGGCTGCTCAGAAGAGCACAGCTGCAGGCCAGCAGAACATTTGTGTCACAATAAGAAAAGCATCCAGGAAAAATACCACAAGGAGCCAAAAACCTCTGAAACTAATGCTGCTGCAGTGAAGGGGAAGAAAGCAAAAGAGTGCTTCACTGATGCTGGATAAGGCTGGAAAGCAGAAGGAGGCCATGTCCAGCAGTCCCAGCAATCAGTAAGAGTCATTCTGTGTGAATACTTTTGTGAACACCTGTGCTGAAGCCACACTTAGGGTGTGAGACTCCAAGTGCTTAACTTCCAGGCCTGGCAGTAGTGCTGAGGAAGAAGTCATGCCCTGGAACACCTCTGACACCTTCCCTGCTCCTGCTGGCCACACTCTTCCTGATGCAGGCCAGGATGCCATTGGCCTTCTTGGCCACCTGTATCTGGTTCAGCTGTAGTGGTACCCAGAGCTGGGCTGCAGAACCTTGGCTTGCTCTCCTCTACCTTCTGCACCCTCCTCTTCTACCTCTGGTGCTTTATTAGCACGTTGGCAGTAATTTGATTTATTGAATGGAGACTGGCTATTTGCTCTCTGGTGTGATTACAGGGTAGGAAGATGAAATTGCTGAGGCTTGAGGCAAAGCTGAGTCTTATTATACATCCATAAAGCAGCTCACATATACTCCTGATGCCTTCACAGAATCCCAGAATGTCAGGGGCTGGGAGGGACCTCAAAAGCTCATCCAGTCCAACTTGCCTACCAGAGCAGGATCACCTAGAGCAGATCACACAAGAACATATCCAGATGGGTCTTGAATATCTCCAGAGAGGGAGAGTCCACAGCCCCCCTGAGCAGCCTGTTCCAGGGCTCTGTCACACTCTCAGTGAAGAACTTGACCTCATGTTTCCATGGGATTTCCTATTCCTCACCTTTCACCATTGCCCCTTGTAATTGGGCATCACCCAGCAGAACCTGGCTCCATCTTTATCAACATCAGTGAGGTCACCTCTCAGGCTCCTCCTCTCCAAGCTACAGAGAGCTCCTCAGCTCCCTCAGGCTCTCCTCATAAGGAAGATGTTCCACTCCTTTAATCATCTCTCTGACTCTGCACAGGACTCTCTCTGGTAGCTCCCTGTCCCTCTTGAACTGAGGGGCCCAGAACTGTACACAATATTCCAGATGCAGCCTCACCAGGGCAGAGTAGAGGTACCTTGCTGTTACCTCTGGAGTGCAGGGATCAGAATGAAGCTTCTGAGGACTTTCTCAGTGATATTTAGCTTGGGTTTTTCCCCCAACTGTTTCCTCTGCAAGAGCAGCTTGGTGTCATCTTTCCCCCATGCTGCACTTAGGTTTCTTTGAAGTTGGCAGCTCTCTCTGTATGATTTCTTTGCTGATCAGCAAATGGCCATGCAGATAACAGCTGCTTCTCAATAGCATTTTCCACTTGTGTCTCACAGGTTTTGGTTTTTTTCCTCCCCCCCGCATCTAACTTTCTCTCTCCTGCACCTGCATCAGGGCAATCCCAGGCCCTGATATAGGCTGGGCAGGGACTGCTTGAGAGCAGCCCTGAAGAAAAGGCCTTGGGGGTGCTGGTGGATAAGAAGCTCAGCAGGAGCCAGCAGTGAGCACTTGCAGCGCAGAGAGCCAAGCAGAGCCTGGGCTGCAGCAAGAGAAGCACAGCCAGCAGGGCCAGGGAGGGGATTCTGCCCCTCTGCTCCACTCTGCTGAGAACACACCTGGAGCACTGTATCCAGTGCTAGAGCCTCTGTGCCAGGAAGGATCTGGAGGTGCTGGAAGGTGTCCAGAGAAGGGCCACGAGGATGAGCAGAGGGCTGGAGCTGCTCTGCTGTGAGGACAGACTGAGGGAGTTGGGGTTGTTCAGTCTGGAGAAGAGAAGGCTCCCAGGTGACCTTCTTGTGGCCTTCCAGTATCTGAAGGGGGCTACAAAAAAGCTGGGGAGGGACTTCTGAGGGTGTCAGGGAGTGATAGGACTGGGGGGAATGGAGCAAAACTAGAGGAGGGGAGATTTAGATTAGATGTTAGGAAGGAGTTCTTCCCCATGAGGGTGGTGAGAGACTGGCACAGGTTGCCCAGGGAGGAGGTGGAAGCCTCATCCCTGGAGGTTTTTGCAGCCAGGCTGGCTGTGAGCAACCTGCTGTAGTGTGAGGTGTCCCTGCCCATGGCAGGGGGCTGGAACTGGCTGATCCCTGAGGTCCCTTCCAACCCTGACAATTCTGTGGATTTTTCCAAGGTCAGTGTGGTTACATTTGCTTGGAAAACAAGCAGGTGAATAATCCAAGGGTATGAGGCAATGCAGTGCAGGTACTAAGTCTCCACAAATGATGACATTTCTCTCCCTCTGGCTTGCCTAAAGAGCACGCTTGCTTTGAGAGCAAGTCTTTGCTTAATGAGTAAGTTCACCACACTTCTCTTTCTAGGTGCCATCAAACGCAAGGTGGAACTGGAGTGGGGTACAGAGGACACAGAATACCTTCAGAAGGTGCACACTCACGTGGAAGGAGCCCTAAACGAATTAAAGCCTGACATCATTGTGTATAATGCTGGGACTGATGTTCTGGATGGAGATCCCCTGGGAGGACTTGCTGTTTCCCCTCAGGTTTGTGTGATGTGAGCTCAGATGCCTCCAGACTCCTCACTAGGTACTGTTATCTAATTTAATACACCCACTAGTGATTTTTGTTGTTCAGGTGTCTGCCCCAGCCTCATTCATCTTCTCTCTACAGTACACAGCTCTTGAACACCCAGACTGCAACCAGAGACAGATATTTCCACACTGGATGTGTGTTCTTAGCAAGTGAACACATCTGTTCCCTTTCCTCCTCCTCTTCTGCTCCCGTCTCCAGTTCACCTTGCCTTCTCTCCCCAGTCTGGTACCAGACTTCATTTATTCTGTGTGGCATCACAGAAGGCTTCCCCACCCTGATATCACAAGTCTGCTTTTCCCAAACAAATTTACTGATCTCATCTTTCTTCCTTTTTTCTGAATGATTCCTCCTCTGACAGCTCCTGAGTTCTGCCTCTCTCCTGCTTTCACATTTGATTCTCTTTCAGTGTCCACCAGACCAGCACAGGAAACTGCTTTCTTGCTTTGTGAGCTCCTGGATTCCCTCTGACAGAGCCATCAGTGCATCTTTAGTTTCCATCCTGATTTGCTGTCCTTCAGTCCTGCTGCACAGAGCTTTAGTTCCTTGCTGCCCTTCCTTGGCTCCCTTATGTATTTCCTTGTTCTGACTGTCTCTGAGCAGCCTTTTCACTGCTGCCTGCCTTCCAAAGTCCTCGATGGACTCAAGGTAGAACTTGGGAGCCACTCCAGTCCTCAGCTTGTGTGTCCATGGATGTGTAAAAGTATCTGTGGAGAAAGGAAGAGCTGAGGGTCTTGAGCTTGTTTGGGGTTTGACCTGGGAGAGGGTATCATAGAATCATGGACTGGTTTGGGTTGGAAGGGACCTTAGATGTTATCCCGTTCCAACCCCTTCTGCAAAGGGCAGGGACACCTCCTACTAGACCAGGGTGCTCAAGGCCCCATCCAAGCTGGCTTGGAACACTGCCAGGCTTGGAACCTCCACAGCTTCTCTGGGCAACCTGTTCCAGTGCTTCACCACCTTTCTCCTGGGGAAGAATTTCCTCCTTCTGTCTGGTCTCAATTCAGCTTCTCCAGTCTGAAGCCATCACCCCTCACCCTGTAAAACATAAACCATCCCTCTCCAGCTCTCCTGTAGCCATCTTCAGGTACTGGCAAGCTGCTCTAAGGTCTCCCTGGAGCCTTCTCTTCTGCAGGCTGAAGAACCCCAACTCTCTCAGCCTGTCTCCATGTAAAGACACAGGGTATGACCTGAGGTGGAAGATCTCCTTTGGTGGGGCAGAGCTTCATGGGAGGCAATGGGCACCAGGAGAAATGGAAGCTGAAGATGCCAGGACTGAGGGCATTGAGCCTGGCTCATGAGTCCAGCCTGCAGCCCTGCCCTTTAGATGCTATTCACGTTCTAACTACTTGCTGCAGTGCTCACGCTGCTCCCAGGCATGTCTGCTCAGAATGCCACTGGTGGTAGTTCTTCAGCCAGAAAGCTCAAGGTTCCTCTTCTCCTTGCTTGCAAGTGGGAGCTGTGTCAGGCTCCATTCCCACCTGATCTCTTTTCTTTCTTGGTAGCACCCAAATGCTGGAATCAGCTCCTGGGTTTGCCCAGCAGCTCTTCCAGGCTCAGCCACTGGAGATGCTGGAGCAGGGATTAGGCAGTTGGGCTGCTGGGAGTAGGGACTGTTCCCAGTGCCTGTGTGGTGTGATGCCTGCTGCATCCAGCCCTGCTCCTCAGGGGCTGCACAACTCCTTCTGGAATGCTGTTCCTTCCTCAAGGATCTGTTCCTAAGAGAATTCTTCCATTCCCTTTGCCTGGGCTGTCAGCTGTTGTTCTTTACTCCCATTGTGCTTTGCCAAAGAGAAGCTGTTGGCTGGGTTTACAAACAGTCTGCTCAGCTACCTGTGAGCTGAATCCTTCCCCAGGATGCTTTGCTAGTGATGAACTCTTTGCCAGTGGCCTGATGCACTGACAGGCTGAGCAGTCTGAGCAGTGCAATTGGCTTTGCTGTGACCCTGCTGCTGCTGCTTCCTTCGTTCTTTGTGTCTGGCTGCATTTGAATTCCTGTCTCCAATTCCTGCAGCCACTGGGAGCTGTCCATTGCGAGCTTCTGTCTGTTTTGCTGGTTAGTCTCGTTTCTGAGGAGCTGAAGGGGTTAATTATGCCTCCTCTTTATGGCACTCTCTTCATTGCTGATTGCTCTCTTTGCCCCCACGTGGACTTGTTGGAAGCCCAGGAGAATTAGAGCCTGCTGGTGTGTGGGTTCAGTGACAGTGCAGTGCCTCTTGGGAGCAATCTTTGTTATGTTTTAGTCACACACTCTGTTAGTAAGAGGTTGTGTCACATTTATTTTCCTTTGTCTGCATTCCCCATTGCTCCATGTCTCCCTTCAGTCACAGGTTCTCCTGGCATTAGCTTCTCTTTAGGAAGCTGGAAGGTTCTCGTTCAGCAAGTGATCATGAAGGGGTAGAGTCTGATTTGAATTTCTGGTTCTTCTGCAGCTCTCTCTTGATGAGATTACTTAAGGTCTGCCAGAGGGTTCTGTGCAAGCTGAGCACAAGCTAAAGCACTTTGAACTTCATTCCATCTTTCTCAGTCCCAGTTCCTCAGGGTGGGTATTTTCTAAACCAGTTTAGACTTTATGGCCTTGGAGCAGCAATTCTTCTACCAGGAATTTCAAGTGAAGACTTTAATCTGTTGTGTCCTCTGAAACCAAGTCAAAGATTTTTGCTTTGCTACTTTTCCTTTTTGTTTTTTTTTTAATGATGGTGCATCCCAAGCTGCTAGTGGGACTTGCATGTTCTCCCCAGTGTACCATGCAGGGCTTCGCTGCTCATGAAGCATCCCACACCACAAGCCCGTAAACCATCGGTGAGAACTGAACCAACCTCTTTGTCTCGCTGGGTCCGGGCAGGTTTTCTTGGTAACTGATCTCAACTTGCAGGGCATTGTGAAGAGAGATGAAGTTGTGTTCAGGGCTGCCAGGAGCCGCAGAATCCCCATCCTGATGGTGACATCTGGAGGCTACCAGAAGAGGACAGCGCGGATCATTGCCGACTCCATCCTCAACCTGCACAGCCTGGGGCTGATCGACAAGGAGCTAGCAACCGGTGGGGCTGGAAACCCCAAGGTAGAGCAGATGATTAGAGATTCTGCTAAAGACTTATGCAACTTGTCACTGCAGTGACAAGGTCCTGGATTTTAGGGAACAGCTTCCTGGGTTAGGAGCAGGAAGTCTCCGCATTGTTACCGGGGTTAGCAGAACATCCTTCAAAGGCTCAGCATGCCTGTAAAACACCACAGTAGGGATCATGAGCAGCGTCTAACTCCTGGAGCAAAGCAACAAATCCTCTTAAGCTCATTGAGACCTTTCCTCACAGCTGCTGCCTTTTGGCTTCTAACATCACTGTCAAAAGCTTGACCTGCTTCTTTCATTGCTAGGGGTACTCCATGATGTGGAAAGAACTGTGCCCAAAGACTGCCCAGGCTTCCTTCAGATGATGCCGTTTGGACTGTGGTGGGAGAAATAGGAACTAAGCCTACTGGCATCTTGTGCTGTTTGGTTGGGGGTTTTTAGCTGCTGCATTGTATTTGTTGCCTTTTAAATGGAAATGTTGTTAGAAAAGGCGTTCTGGGCAGGCTTCACCTCTTGGTTTAACACTCAAGTGAAGTGCAATAGTATCAAACCAGTTCAGCTGGGAAGCTTTCAAACCACAGCCTATGACAACAAGAGATCATTAATTTCTGGTTTCCGGCTTTTGTTGGTAGTGACTTAAATGCTCTTTATAAACACCCTGAGAAGTAAACTAGGAAATGCCCTTGGCTGGGTGTGAAAATGAGGCAGGAGGGCTCAGCATTAGCACTCTGGGCTTTGTCTCTCCTGAAATGAGGCCTGCCATGTGAAACACCAATGGTTACTATGCATTGTAGATCACAGAGAAGCTACAACAAAGTCAAAGCTAATTTCAGAGTTCTGCAAGTCCTTGCAGGAAATCTTCAGTAGAAGCCTAGGGTATCTTTCATTGTTGTCAGCTTGTCAGCTACAGGACAGCTGGAGGGTCCATCTGGAGGGTTCTGCTCCCCAGCCAGTGCTGTGGTTTACATTTGCTCCAAGAGTAATGGTACTAACTGCAGGCAGAGTCGGTGCCCAAGCTCTCACATCTACAGATAGGAACACAGTGCCGCTGCCACGGTCAGTTCCCGTGCTGACTTTATCTGGGAGCTTCCAGGAGGACGTGGGAACAAAATAGTGCACAGAAGGCAATTCAGTGCCCCAGCTGTAAGGTCTGGGCTGCTTTCAGTCAGTGCATTTTGCATGAGGTACTCTTTGTAGCCTTGGGTTGCAAAGCTACTAAGCTGTGTATTTTGCAGCGCTTTTTTCAACTCCCAGGCACTCTATTGATTTGCAGCACAGGTTTCGCTTCACCTTCAGCTTTGAACCTTTCTGTGAAGGCCCCCCGAGAGTTGTCCTGCAGTAGAATGGGTGTGCAAGGCTGTTTAAGGCATGTTTGATTTTCATTAGAACACTCACTTCCCTGGCTGTGGATTCTGAGATGGGTGGGCTTAGTTCTGTGGCTAAACTTGCACAGCTGCTATCAATATTTGCTTTGAAGCAGCTCTGACCTATGGCACTGATCTTGAGCTGCAACACTGTCCATAAAAGCACTTTGACATTTCTCCCTAGCAGGACCATCAGAGGGCAACTAAGGGGGAGAGTTCTTTTTCCTATGCTGTCTGCTGTTCCTGACAGGTGGTGTTCCTTCCTATCATTTGTGCAGAACTAGGAATTCCATTTCTATGGACTGGAGCCCTGCCATAGCACCATAGGATCCTTCTCCAAAGTGTTTTCTGTTTGCCTCAACATGGTTAGTTTATTGTCCCTCAGAGGAGATTAAAATGCTGTTAAACAGTGCTGGCTGACGTTTCTTTTCACTTCACATGATCTGGCCTGTCACAAGCATTGAACCATAGAATCACAGGATGGGTTTGGTAGGGAGAGACCTTCAAGATCACAAGTCCAAGCATTCTCTCTGCCAAGCCTGGTGCTACACCGTGGCCCTCAGTACCATATCTCTGTGTGTCTTTGAGACACCTCCAGGGATGGGGATTCAATCACCTCCCTGGGCAGCCTTTGCCAGGGTTTGAGAACTCTTTCAGCAAAGTTTCTCCTGAACTCCAACCTCAACCTGCCCTAGTGCAACCTGAGGCCATTTCCTCTTATCCTATCACTTGTTACTAGGGAGAAGAGACCAACCAATGGAGCAAAACTAGAAATGGGAAGCTTCAGATTGGATGTTAGGAAGAGGTTCTTCCCCAGGAGGGTGGTGAGAGACTGGCACAGGTTGCCCAGGGAGGTGGTGGAAGCCTCATGCCTGGAGGTTTTTGCAGCCAGGATGGATGTGGCTGTGAGCAACCTGCTGTAGTGTGAGGTGTCCCTGCCTGTGGCAGGGGGGTTGGAACTGGCTGATCCTTGAGGTCCCTTCCAACCCTGACAATTCTGTGATTCTAAATCCCACCTGGCTCCAGTCTCCTTCAGAGAGTTGTAGAGAGCTGGGGTCGGTCTAGTGGTACCAGGATGGATCAGGATGAACTAGGGGGCTTGGAGGTGGTGGAGGCCTTTTGTGGTAGGTTGAGAGAGGGCCTAGCTCTCCCTCCCCCACAGAGTAAGAAACCACAGCTAAACTCAGTCAGAGAAGCAGACTATATTTTACAAGCATATATAGGAAGCAGATTATATATAACACAATATATACATGTATTTACAATATATATACAGAAATATACTGCAAAGAAAAATAACAACAAAATTCCCTCCTCAGGGAGGGCTTCCCTCCCTGTAACCCCCTCTCTCTCCCCCATACCTCCCTTTTTTCCCAAAAAGGGGTATAGAGAGGGAAAGAAAGGGAGTTAGTAAGGAAAGGAGGTGTTACTAAGCTTTAAAAGCACATGCAGAATTAGTTTGCTTATCTCAAGGTCAGCTCCGCTTAGTTTGCTGAGAAGCAGGCAGGGAGAGAAGCAGTTCAGGCTGGCACGGAGGACAGGCTGAAACCCAAACTCCGAAAAAATTCCAACTGCCCTACAATTTAAAGTTGCATTTTGCCCCGTCACCAATGAAATTCGTTTAGAATATCATGTTTTCTTTTTCATACAAAAACATTCAGCCAGTGTCCCAGTACTGTCTGTTTTCTTAAAGGCACAGCCTCAAATGGTCACACCTTTGGGCTGGGTGGGTGCTTATCCTGGTTGGACGTGACCAGGCCCAAAACAGGTTTTAGTAAGAGCCCTAAGGAGCTGGGGGAGATAGACAAAAGAAAACATGTACCAATAAAAAGCCAGCCAAACCTGTTTGGCCAGTATCTTGACCACTCACCACTGTGCTGATGCCCAGAAGGTGATTGGTGAAGTTTCAAATCACTTTTCTGCCAGTGGTCAGTTTTGTTTCAAAACAGCAGTTAAATAGAGGGGTTCTTCAGTAACCCGGCCCTGTTTTTTTTCCTTTGGCTCTGGCTTGACTTCAGCCTGCGAGGTGTGTGCTACTCGCCCATCCCCTTCCACCAGCATCCACCACGTGTGCTCCAGTTTCGCTTTGAGTGTTGGGCAGCGTGCTTGGATCCTATCTTTTTACTTTTCCTTGGCTTTACAAAATTATACCGAGAACAGAGTTCTGGATTATAAACTTCCCTAACCGCTGCTCTCAACACCACATCTTGGACTGATTTGGAATCTCCGGACTGAATATTGCTTTGTAAGTGATTCTGATTATTGAATTCATAAAGCATATTGGACATTAATTTCCTTCTCACCCTCTGCTTTTGCTCCACCAGGGAGCAAAGGAGACCAAATTTGTTACTGAATCAAGAATTGCGGCTCCTCGCTCTCCCTTTGACTGTGAGTTTGATATCAGGAGTGTAGTTACTCTAGATCAAATTCTTCCTCCAACTAAAGTGTTCACATCATTAGAATTACCAACATTTTGTGTAAGTGATTCCCCACCAGATACCCGAACCTAAACAAATTGTAAATAAGTTTATTAACGTTTGGTGCGGAAAATTGTTATTAATAAGTTCATCCCTTCTGTTAATTGATCATCCTGCTTATCAAGCGCTAGTAGCCTTATTTTCTGAATTAATTCAATTCAAATGGCGCAGATCGAAGCAGGGTATCCAATGCTGGAATACTTACATAAAATGGGGTACTCTATTAGACATTCCAATTTAGAATGGGCTAGATATAATTGCAAAAATCCGAATGCAATCATTAAAAAATTGGCTGAGAGTGCAACTGACCTATGTTGTGAACCTACAGTCGAAAGATATGCTGTGGTGCTGGGCTCCTGCATAAGTCAATTGCAGAGAGAATTTAAATGTTATGAGGAAAAGATTCATTCTTTGAAGGAAATGAATGATGACTTAGATAGAAAATTAATGGAGGAAAGAGCACAGAACCAGATACTCCATGATTTATCAACCGTACAAACTAAAGAAATTAAAGGGGCAAGGGTAGCTCTAAGAATGCAAAGCGAGCTGAGCCCCAAACTTCATAATCTTGGAGGGAACCAAAAGGATGAACGGGTGTTAGCTGCCGGGCCCCATTCACCGACTTCTCCTACCTACTGGCTGCCCAAGCCGCAAGCAGTGGACGCTAACTGGGTAGGGGAACCGAGTCTGCTGACAACGGTGGAGACGATGATGGCGAACTTCTCCACACTGTATACGCCAGGAGGAGAACCATGCGTCTCGCCACGGTGGGCCGTTCCCTACTCAGCTCTAATAACCCCGTACCAGCTGGGAGCTTTTACCGCTTGCTCTACAGCCATGCGACAGGCGCGAGCCTCGCTGCAAAACCAGCCCATGCCTGCCGCTTACCCAACGAGCCGGCAGCCCGGATCGAACCCCTTCACCCCACAGCCAGCAAGTCTACATCCCAGACCACCCGCGGATCATCTGGTAGACGCAACAGTGCATCCCAACGCAGGCAAACCCCAAAAGAAAAAAACTACGACTGCCCGATCGACACAACCCCCTTCGGATCGCAGCTCCAGGGAGGCTAGCTCGGACGAGAACACCGCAAGAGAACGGAGCATCCGCCCCGTGATCAAACAGGAGATCACAAAGAGTCACCGCGGCACCACAACCACCACGTGGATTCGTCCCTACTCCAATTCGAAACTGAGTGAGATACAGGAGAAATTTACCTGGGAACCAGAAGAATCAGTTACTGACTTTTTACTTCAAGTCTCAAACACGGGAGGTGATGAAATTTTTTGAGTGACAAGGAAGCAAAAGGCAACTGAGGGCGTGAGGTCTTTCTGTTCCCAGGGCCAGAGGGAAACCTTTCTTTAACCACGTGAATTGCCTACTGGGCTGGCAGCCTCTTCAGAATAGACAGGGGGGAACCAGATGAAGTGAAAGTAAACAATGCACCTGAACTGTTTGTAGCTATTAGGAAGCCTGCCTGCGTACAGGCGATGCACCAGAGATCACTTTTTGACTCTCCCCTGGATGCCCCGACCGAACCTTTGCTACTTAAGAGTCTTATTAGGGGCATGCCTGCAGCCTTAAAGGCACATACCAATGTATTAAAAGGACGGATTGAACAAACACTTGAGTGAAATCTTGACCCAAGAAACACCCCAGAGCACGTTATGACTTGGCAGGAGCTTTTAGTGGACCTTTCCTCTAATGGCAAGGACCTTGGATACACAGACCATATGCTTGCAGCTAAGTCAAGCGAGGGGATACACCAGTATGGCACAGGCAGACACAATGATGTGACACCACCAAATGGCAGTACATGTGAGGTTCGCCCAGCAAAAGCATTCCCCCAAGCAAGCCCCCGCAGCAGCCCAGAGCAGAATCGACACTACAACAGAGGACGACAGGACTACTACAGAAGAGACAGTTTTCGCAATGAATTTAAAAGAGCCTATTCACCGCATGGAAGCTGGTACCAGCAAGCACTCGCTTTGGGAGTGGCTGAGTATCGTTTGAAGCAGGTGTCAACCCAGCAAATCAAAGAAATGGTGATCATCATGACAAGAAAAGGTGATCAGAGGAGAGAGCACCACAGCAATAGCCCCCCAAAGCAGTTTCACCAAACAAGGGAACCAACCCTTTTCTGCCTCGACCCCGGAGTCCCCAGGACAATCAAAAAAACTAAACACGTCGGCGATCAATCCAGGCCTCCCTCACCGCTTCATACACGCTTTACAATGGTCTGAAAATAGGGCCCTTCTCTTCTCCCCAACGGCATTCAAAGGTACTGAAAAGAGGTATTCTGAATGGGAAAAGGGACTCTTGTCCCTAACCGGAGCCGTCAAAGAGGTGGAGAAGCTGTGCACTACACAGGATATTATGGTACAAGGCCCTTTCTTTCTGTTAAAAGTAATCCTTAAAGGAACTCCTCCACCAGAGTGGATTGCACAGAAAGCCACAGTGAGAAAGTGGTATGCCTACTTGGAAGGGATTGCGCAGCTTATGCGTCTAAGAGAAGGGCCCACGAAAGTGTCCAAACTGCAACAGCCTGTGAATTTAGATGCTGTTCTATTATGCCAGCCATACAAGCCATCCCCAATTCAGGTAGCGCCTGGATTGGCCATAAACTCCAATACAGAAGGAGTATGGTTCACAGACGCATCCTCCTGTAGAGTGGGATCACAATGGCAATATAAGGCTGCAGCCCTGAAGATTGGCACAGGCCAAACTGTAACTGAAGAGGGTGAAGGCAGTGCACAAGTAGGGGTAGAAGCGGTTTCAGACTTAACGATGGCTGTAGCCACCAGTGCAACCACAGGAACCCATATGATCGAGGCTCTCAGGCATTGGTTCAGCATTCTGCCAATGCCTGGTGTGTTCAAAGCAACACTGGGTCACACTTCACCGCAGCCTCAGTACAGGACTGGGCTCGAAGTGAAGGGGTCAAATGGGTGTGCCATGCCCCATATTACCCCCAGGCAAATGGCATAGTGGAGAGGACAAATGGTCTCATAAAAAACATGCGAATGCATCTAAAGGTAATTGGAGTACACGATTGGCCCGAGCAATATTCATTGTCAATAACCGCTGGGGAAGCCCCAAAATAAAGGCATTCTGCACAGCTGAACCAGCAATGAATGTTAACCAAGTGCCAGATGAGCCAGAAGGTAATACACCACCATCACTGTTACGAATTCAAGCAGGTCAACCTGTGTTAGTTAAGGTGCCATCAACTGGCGTAGTCTCTATGACACTGGCCAGGCCCAGAGGGCTGTATGCCTGGGAAGCGATAGACATAAATGGGAAAACACACCGCATCACTCCTCAGTTGGGTGCTTTGCTCCTGGAGGCAGCACCCCCTATACCTTACCACCTCAAGCACATTTCTTTATTGGCCGCATGAAAACAAGCAGCCCACTGGTGCCAGGCTGCAGCACAGCACTGGCAGCTGCCAGAGGGAGACCGTTTTGGTTGGGGCTGCCACTGCAACGTGCTGGGCTGCTCGAGTGGCACTCCGATAGAGAGGGATAAACTGGGGAGCTTTGAGGGGGTGGAGAGCTGTGGGCTGGGTGGAGGCTCCACTGTCAGTGCCTCCTAAGGCTGCTGCAGGCTCGGCTCTGCTCTGAGATGGGGCTTGCAGCTGTGTCAGGGCAGCTCCTCCAGGCTTGAGGCAGAGCTGCCTGATTCCAGCTGGGCTCCTGACTCTGCAGAGGCTTTCCCGGGGAGAGGGGAGACTGCCCAGGTGCTCAGTTGCAGGTGGCAGGTTGTGCCCGGCCCCGGCACAGAGCGGGAGGCACCGAGCCCCTGCCAGCCTCAGCGCGGGCGGCGCCAGGAGCCAAGGCTCTGGCATTACCCTTCCCTGGCACTGCACAGATCCTCAGCTGCAAGCCTCAGCACACAGTCACAAGCGCCACAGCGACCCATGCCACACAACACTATTTGCAGCACAGAAAGGAGGAGCCCCTGTCTGACTTGCTGGGCTCTCTGCCCTGCTGGCTCCTCCAAGGGGGAAACCAGTTCTTCTTGGGCTGCTTTGGGGACATGACAGGCGTGTTGGCTGGCACCAAGATGGATGGGGAGGAACTGCTGGCAGTTGAGGCGATGGAGGGCTGGGAGGCAGTGGAGAGCTGAGAGGTGATGCAGGGCTGAGAGGTGATGGAGGGCGATGGAGGGGATGAGGTGACAAGGTGGCAGCCATAGGTGGCCAGCTCTGCCAAAGCTGCAGAGGGGCCTGGGCATCTCTTGGCTGGCACCTGGCAGCTCTCCAAACACACTTGCCAGCCACGTCCAGCAGCCCTGCAGGAGCAGTGGATGGCCCTAGAGACGCCCCTGGGGGCTCTCTCCCCAGGAGAGCTCTCAGGCACCCAGAGGAGCCCTCGCTGAAGCAGGGGAGGAAAAGCCACCGGCCCCAGCCCAGGCTTCCCGGGGAGCAGAGGCAGCTGGCCAGGAAAGGCTGCACCAGCGCCGCTCACTGACCTGCTCCCCGCGCTTGCAGTGGAGCTGCGTGGAGAGGCCTGGCTTGGAGGGCCACCAAGAGGAGGAGGAGGTAGAGCAGGGCCATAGCTCCTGCTCTCACACCACACCAAAACTGCTGCTGCTGCTGCTGCAGCAAATGCCACCTCTGTGGTCTCTGCTGCCGCCGCTGTCACAGTGGAGCCCAGGGGCAGTGTGGCTGTTTTTTAACAGCTGCTGAAGCACTGTGGGGCTCTGTGACAGCAGAGTCCCTGCTGTGACATCAGAACCCTCCTGTGACCTCCCTGCCCTGCTGAGACCCATGGGAGGTGCTTGCAGTGCATTCATGGAGAGCTGCTGGAGTACAGCTGGGCATCTGCCCTCCTGGGCATGGGAGCACATCTCGGTGACCAGCTACGAATGAGGTCAACCCTGCTCCTGCCTGCACCTCACTCCTGTAGGGAAGGGTCTGTCTCTAGGGCTTAATGCTCCACAGGAGACAGAGGAGTCCTGTACAACCGGCTGAGGAGACGGAACCCTCAGGGCCCGCCGAGAAGTTCTCGAGCAGAGCTCCGCTGCTCATCACATCACTGCAGGAACAGACAAGACTGCCGGCAAAGAGAAGGTTTGCTTCTATAAAAGGGATAACTCCGTAAGGCGCGAGGGGACGCCCTACACGGGAGAGAGGCATTTATTGCACCCCCAGGTAAAAGAGCTCTTGGGTTGGGACCAGGGGGGTCCCAAAGGTAACTATAAGCATTGTTTATATATTATGAACAGTGTTTGTAGTGTGGGACCAGGGGGGCCCTGACCCTGCTGCTGCTCTTAACCTGTGCTCCAAGAACCGCCCCTGGAGCCGTGCTCCCCGGCTCCCCTCCAATGAGGGCTGAGTGGAGGCTCCACTGCTATTGTCTCCAATGGCCGCTCTGGGATCTGCTCTGAGATGGAGCCTTGAGATGTGTCAGGGCAGCTCCTCTGGTTCTCCAGCCTGGAGGAGGAGCTGCCCTTTTCCAGCTGGGCTCCTGAATGTGCACAGGCCTTCCTGTGGAGAAAGGAGACTGCTGAAGTCTCTTCCTGCCTCAGTTGGGTGCTTTGCTCCTGGAGGCAGCACCCCTCACACCTTACCACCTCAAGCACATTTCTTTATTGGCCGCATGAAAACAAGCAGCCCACTGGTGCCAGGCTGCAGCACAGCACTGGCAGCTGCCAGAGGGAGACCGTTTTGGTTGGGGCTGCCACTGCAACGTGCTGGGCTGCTCGAGTGGCACTCCGATAGAGAGGGATAAACTGGGGAGCTTTGAGGGGGTGGAGAGCTGTGGGCTGTGTGGAGGCTCCACTGCTACTGTCTCCAATGGCTGCTCTGGCATCTGCTCTGAAATGGAGCCTTGAGGTGTGTCAGGGCAGCTCCTCTTGTTCTCCAGGCTTGAGGAGGAGCTGCCCTTTTCCAGCTGGGCTCCTGACTCTGCAGAGGTTTTCCTTTGGAGAGAGGAGACTGCTGAAGTCCTCAGCTGCAGGTGGCAGCTTTTGCCCAACCACTGACCACAGCAGCCTGAGTGGAAATGCTTCCTGGCTTTGAGCAGCCATGGAAGGGAGCAGTGGGGAGGAAAAGGACATGACTCACCCTTAGACTTTCTTGAGGCAGTAAAAGGCCACTGCAAAGCACAACCCAAATGCAAGGATAATGAAACAGCTAGTTTCTTGGAGAAACTTAACAGGAACGATTTAGCTAAATTTTACACCATTATAATGCAGAAAAGCAGCACCTTGCTGTCAGGACAGCAGAGACTCACCCCCAGGATACCAGCCAGGCTGCAGTGGGAGAGGCACCTGAGATGCTGCAGAAGTCCTCCCTGAGGGCACATCTGTAACTAAACACCCAGAGAACCTCCAGTGAGCTCTTGACATCTGCCTGAGCAGAACTGAACCCCAGGAGCCAGCAGGGGCTCAACCAAGCAGAGGGCACCACGGGCAGGTGTGCATCCTCACCAGGCTGAGGTGCCCGGCTGGGTGTCCCTTGGGCTTGGAGCTGGCAGCTGCCAAAGGCAGGAGAAAGCCAGCACCTACCTGTGCCTTCTGCTGGAGCCTCAGTGCTGGAAGGCACCTGGGAAGCTGGGTGGCCTTGGCCTCCAGGCAACCATGCAAATAAGCAGAGGGGAGAAGAGCTGCTGTGGCACAGCTGCAGACACTTCTGCAGCAGGCAGTGGCACTGAGGGGCATTCAGAGCCGGGCACCCCACGGCACTCAGCTCTGCCCTCCGCCGAGGAGCAGCCTGCAAAGAGCTACAGCCTGCCTGCAGTGGCACTGTGCTGGGACCAAAGTAAGCTCTGAGCTCAGCCCCAACAAGCCTCCTGCCTTGGCAGCCAGCACCAGCAGCACCTCCTGCTCCAAGGGCCACAAAGAGCTTCTCAAAGTCAAGCACCATGGGGGCCATCACTGAACCCCACTGACTACCTCTCTGCTCCTCTCCATGGCTCCATCATGGAAGGAGCAAAAGAGAAAGGGTTCAGCTGAGTTTCACATGAATAGAGCACAGAACAGCAGTGCTTGGTGTGAGGTCAGCAGACTCACCCCTGCCATGCCCACGGGGTGGCAGTGGAAGAAGCAGGCGAGGAGCTAGAGAAGTCCTCCCTGGGGGCACAGCTGTAAGCAAACAGAAGGTTGATGCCCCCCAAGGACTTAACCCAGGGGTTGTTCTCAGGCTCAAGGAGAGGCCAAGCTCTTGGGAAACTCTCAAGCCTGACAAGCTCTTAAGGCAATCTCTACATGAATAAGCTCCTGGCACACTGTTGATGTTTGGCCCTTCAAGGAATGGCCATTGAGAACTCACCTCCAGGCTGTACCCAGGGCTCCACACCTATGTCCAGCTCAGGAGCTGGAAGATGCCTGAGCTCCTGACCCCCAGCTGGAAGCAAGCAGAGAAGAGAAATGTTTCAGTGCATGTTGGGATCCACTCCTGCCTCAGGGAAATGCAGGCACTGCAAGGGGATCAGGTGACAAGGTGGCAGCCATAGGTGGCCAGCTCTGCCAAAGCTGCAGAGGGGCCTGGGCATCTCTTGGCTGGCACCTGGCAGCTCTCCAAACACACTTGCCAGCCATGCCCAGCAGCCCTGCAGGAGCAGTGGATGCCCCTAGAGACGCCCCTGGGGGCTCTCTCCCCAGGAGAGCTCTCAGGCACCCAGAGGAGCCCTCGCTGAAGCAGGGGAGGAAAAGCCACCGGCCCCAGCCCAGGCTTCCCGGGGAGCAGAGGCAGCTGGCCAGGAAAGGCTGCACCAGCGCCGCTCACTGACCTGCTCCCCGCGCTTGCAGTGGAGCTGCGTGGAGAGGCCTGGCTTGGAGGGCCACCAAGAGGAGGAGGACGTAGAACAGGGCCATAGCTCCTGCTCTCACACCACACCAAAACTGCTGCTGCTGCTGCTGCAAATGCCACCTCTGTGGTCTCTGCTGCCGCCGCTGTCGCAGTGGAGCCCAGTGCTTCATACACGCTTTACAATGGTCTGAAAATAGGGCCCTTCTCTTCTCCCCAACGGCATTCAAAGGTACTGAAAAGAGGTATTCTGAATGGGAAAAGGGACTCTTGTCCCTAACCGGAGCCGTCAAAGAGGTGGAGAAGCTGTGCACTACACAGGATATTATGGTACAAGGCCCTTTCTTTCTGTTAAAAGTAATCCTTAAAGGAACTCCTCCACCAGAGTGGATTGCACAGAAAGCCACAGTGAGAAAGTGGTATGCCTACTTGGAAGGGATTGCGCAGCTTATGCGTCTAAGAGAAGGGCCCACGAAAGTGTCCAAACTGCAACAGCCTGTGAATTTAGATGCTGTTCTATTATGCCAGCCATACAAGCCATCCCCAATTCAGGTAGCGCCTGGATTGGCCATAAACTCCAATACAGAAGGAGTATGGTTCACAGACGCATCCTCCTGTAGAGTGGGATCACAATGGCAATATAAGGCTGCAGCCCTGAAGATTGGCACAGGCCAAACTGTAACTGAAGAGGGTGAAGGCAGTGCACAAGTAGGGGTAGAAGCGGTTTCAGACTTAACGATGGCTGTAGCCACCAGTGCAACCACAGGAACCCATATGATCAAGGCTCTCAGGCATTGGTTCAGCATTCTGCCAATGCCTGGTGTGTTCAAAGCAACACTGGGTCACACTTCACCGCAGCCTCAGTACAGGACTGGGCTCGAAGTGAAGGGGTCAAATGGGTGTGCCATGCCCCATATTACCCCCAGGCAAATGGCATAGTGGAGAGGACAAATGGTCTCATAAAAAACATGCGAATGCATCTAAAGGTAATTGGAGTACACGATTGGCCCGAGCAATATTCATTGTCAATAACCGCTGGGGAAGCCCCAAAATAAAGGCATTCTGCACAGCTGAACCAGCAATGAATGTTAACCAAGTGCCAGATGAGCCAGAAGGTAATACACCACCATCACTGTTACGAATTCAAGCAGGTCAACCTGTGTTAGTTAAGGTGCCATCAACTGGCGTAGTCTCTATGACACTGGCCAGGCCCAGAGGGCTGTATGCCTGGGAAGCGATAGACATAAATGGGAAAACACACCGCATCACTCCTCAGTTGGGTGCTTTGCTCCTGGAGGCAGCACCCCCTATACCTTACCACCTCAAGCACATTTCTTTATTGGCCGCATGAAAACAAGCAGCCCACTGGTGCCAGGCTGCAGCACAGCACTGGCAGCTGCCAGAGGGAGACCGTTTTGGTTGGGGCTGCCACTGCAACGTGCTGGGCTGCTCGAGTGGCACTCCGATAGAGAGGGATAAACTGGGGAGCTTTGAGGGGGTGGAGAGCTGTGGGCTGGGTGGAGGCTCCACTGTCAGTGCCTCCTAAGGCTGCTGCAGGCTCGGCTCTGCTCTGAGATGGGGCTTGCAGCTGTGTCAGGGCAGCTCCTCCAGGCTTGAGGCAGAGCTGCCTGATTCCAGCTGGGCTCCTGACTCTGCAGAGGCTTTCCCGGGGAGAGGGGAGACTGCCCAGGTGCTCAGTTGCAGGTGGCAGGTTGTGCCCGGCCCCGGCACGGAGCGGGAGGCGCCGAGCCCCTGCCAGCCTCAGCGCGGGCGGCGCCAGGAGCCAAGGCTCTGGCATTACCCTTCCCTGGCACTGCACAGATCCTCAGCTGCAAGCCTCAGCACACAGTCACAAGCGCCACAGCGACCCATGCCACACAACACTATTTGCAGCACAGAAAGGAGGAGCCCCTGTCTGACTTGCTGGGCTCTCTGCCCTGCTGGCTCCTCCAAGGGGGAAACCAGTTCTTCTTGGGCTGCTTTGGGGACATGACAGGCGTGTTGGCTGGCACCAAGATGGATGGGGAGGAACTGCTGGCAGTTGAGGCGATGGAGGGCTGGGAGGCAGTGGAGAGCTGAGAGGTGATGCAGGGCTGAGAGGTGATGGAGGGCGATGGAGGGGATGAGGTGACAAGGTGGCAGCCATAGGTGGCCAGCTCTGCCAAAGCTGCAGAGGGGCCTGGGCATCTCTTGGCTGGCACCTGGCAGCTCTCCAAACACACTTGCCAGCCACGTCCAGCAGCCCTGCAGGAGCAGTGGATGGCCCTAGAGACGCCCCTGGGGGCTCTCTCCCCAGGAGAGCTCTCAGGCACCCAGAGGAGCCCTCGCTGAAGCAGGGGAGGAAAAGCCACCGGCCCCAGCCCAGGCTTCCCGGGGAGCAGAGGCAGCTGGCCAGGAAAGGCTGCACCAGCGCCGCTCACTGACCTGCTCCCCGCGCTTGCAGTGGAGCTGCATGGAGAGGCCTGGCTTGGAGGGCCACCAAGAGGAGGAGGAGGTAGAGCAGGGCCATAGCTCCTGCTCTCACACCACACCAAAACTGCTGCTGCTGCTGCTGCAGCAAATGCCACCTCTGTGGTCTCTGCTGCCGCCGCTGTCACAGTGGAGCCCAGGGGCAGTGTGGCTGTTTTTTAACAGCTGCTGAAGCACTGTGGGGCTCTGTGACAGCAGAGTCCCTGCTGTGACATCAGAACCCTCCTGTGACCTCCCTGCCCTGCTGAGATCCATGGGAGGTGCTTGCAGTGCATTCATGGAGACCTGCTGGAGTACAGCTGGGCAACTGCCCTCCTGGGCATGGGAGCACATCTCGGTGACCAGCTACGAATGAGGTCAACCCTGCTCCTGCCTGCACCTCACTCCTGTAGGGAAGGGTCTGTCTCTAGGGCTTAATGCTCCACAGGAGACAGAGGACATGACAGGCGTGTTGGCTGGCACCAAGATGGATGGGGAGGAACTGCAGGCAGTTGAGGCGATGGAGGGCTGGGAGGCAGTGGAGAGCAGAGAGGTGATGGAGGGCTGTGGGCTGTGTGGAGGCTCCACTGCTACTGTCTCCAATGGCTGCTCTGGCATCTGCTCTGAAATGGAGCCTTGAGGTGTGTCAGGGCATCAGCACTTCTCCCTAACATTTATAGCTCAGGTCCCCACTCCTAGGCACCCCCAGACTGCTGCAGAGCTGTGGGGGCCATTCCTGCAGATGAAGCTGTGTCAGTGCCACTGTTGGTCGTACATCTCCAGACTGCTTTTTTTGCAGTCAGGTGTATCAGGTGCTGAAGCAAGGCCTCTTCTACTGCCTGGTGGATAGGCCTTAGGGATCAGAACCAGGCTCTAGAGTCTCATTCCTGCAGAGGTGATGTAGCCAAAGCTCTTGATTGCTGTCTCTGCACATTTGCCTGAGTGAACCAAAATGTGAAATTAAAACTGTAGGAAGAGAGGAGCTGGTGCATTCCATTGACCTTTGCATCAGGGAAGCACTGGAACTTGAATCTGTGTAGGATCCATTCTTTAATTCAAGTGTAAATCAGAGCTGGGAATGTCTCATATTCCTCATCCACCTGTCACTGAAACTTCATTCCAAAACCTTTCAGCCAGCAGGCTCCTCAGTGCTGGCACCGCTGCTGCCTGGCACACTGGCTGGATGCTGAGAGAAAAGGAGCACAGAAAGAAGTTAGAGGTGAGAACTTTGCTTTTAGTTTAGTTTAAACTTGAACATGAGGGCAATCAGCAGGAAAGGTTAGAGAGTAAAAAATGCTGGCTGGCTGTGTAAATGAAGAGTGTCAGAGGAACAGAAGTCTTCTCACTGGCTCCAGCACCTCCACATCCCTCTGGGATTGACGAGACCAAAACTGGACACAGCACTTGAGGTGTGGCCTCACCAGAGCTGAGTCCCAGGGGACAATCCCTGCCCTGCTCCTGCTGGACACAGCATTTCTAATCCCAGCCAGGATGCCTTTGGTTTTCTTGGACACCTGGGCACACTGCCAGCTCCTGTTCAGCTGCTGGGGGTCCATGAGCACCCCCAGGTCCCTTTCTGTCAGGCAGCTTTCCAGCCACACTGCCCTAAGCCTGCAGCATTGCTTGAGGTTGTGGTGCCCCAAGAGCAGGCCCTGGCACTTGGCCTTGTTGAAGCTCATCCTGGTAATGTTGGTCATGGATCCAATCTATCCAAGTCCCTCACCAGAGCCTCCCAAGCCTGATGCCAATCAACATTCCACCTAACTTGGTGTCATCTGCCAGCTTAGTGCTGACACAACTCTGTGTCTTCATCAAGGTTATCAGTAAAGATATGAAACAGAAGTTGTCCCAACACTGAGCCCTGAGGAACACCACTTGTGACCAGCCACCTGCTGGACTGAGCTCCATTGAGCAGCACTCTCTGGGTCCTTTCGCCCAGCCAGGGCTGTATCCGGCAAAGCATTGCTCAGCCAAGCCATGAGCAGCCAGTTTGGCCACGAGAGCTCTGTGTGGAACAGTGCCAAAGGCTATTCCAAAGGCCACGTTGTCGTAGTTTGGGCTGGGTGCCCTCTGCTACAGGGGTGTTTCCTGTGTCCAGAAGTCCAGCCTAGTGGGTGGACACAGGAAATTAGGTATTTCTACCATAATCCCTTAGAATACATAGAATAAACCAGGTTGGAAGAGACCTTCAAGATCATCGCGTCCAACCCATCAACCAATCCAACACCGCCCAAACAACTAACCCACGGCACCAAGCACCCTGTCAAGTCTCCTCCTAAAAACCTCCAGTGATGGCGACTCCACCACCTCCCCAGGCAGCCTATTCCAATGTGCAATCACTCTCTCTGTATAGAACTTTTTTCTAACATCCAGCCTGAACCTCCCCTGGCACAGCCTGAGACTGTGTCCTCTTGTTCTGGTACTGATTGCCTGGGAGAAGAGACCAACATCCGTCTGTCTACAACCTCCCTTCAGGTAGTTGTAGAGAGTAATAAGGTCACCCCTGAGTCTCCTCTTCTCCAGGCTAAGCAACCCCAGCTCCCTCAGCCTCTCCTCGTAGGGCTTATGTTCCAAACCCCTCACCAACCTTGTTGCTCTTCTCTGGACTCGTTCCAGCAAGTCAACCTCCTTCCTAAACTGAGGGGCCCAGAACTGGACACAGTACTCGAGGTGCGGCCTAACCAGTGCAGTGTACAGGGGCAGAATGACCTCCCTGCTCCTGCTGGCCACACTGTTCCTGATGCAGGCCAGGATGCCACTGGCCCTCTTAGCTGCCTGGGCACACTGCAGGCTCATGTTCAGTCTACCTTCGACCAGCACCCCCAGGTCCCTCTCCACCTGGCTGCTCTCAGCCACTCTGACCCCAGCCTGTAGCTCTGCATGGGGTTGCTGTGGCCAATGTGCAGAACCCGGCACTTGGATGTGTTCAATCTCATGCCGTTGGACTCTGCCCATCTGCCCAGCCTGTCGAGGTCCCTCTGCAGAGCCTCTCTACCCTCCAGCAGATCAACTCCTGCCCCCAGCTTGGTGTCGTCAGCAAATTTACTGATGATGGACTCGATGCCCTCGTCCAGATCATCAATAAAGATGTTAAAGAGCACAGGGCTCAGTACTGATCCCTGGGGCACACCACTGGTGACTGGCCTCCAGCTGGATGTGGCACCATTCACCACCACTCTCTGGGCTCGGCCCTCCAGCCAGTTCCTAACCCATCGCAGTGTGCTCCCATCCAAGCCATGGGCTGACAGCTTGGCCAGGAGTTTGCTGTGGGGAACCGTGTCAAAGGCCTTGCTGAGGTCCAGGTAGACTACATCCACAGGCCTCCCCACATCCACCAGGCAGTCACCTGATCATAGAAGGAGATCAGGTTGGTCAGGCAGGACCTGCCCTTCCTAAACCCATGCTGGCTGGGCCTGATCCCTTGGCCATCCTCTAAGTGTTGTGTGATTGCACTCAGGATGACCTGCTCCATAATCTTTCCTGGCACTGAGGTTAGGCTGACAGGCCTGTAATTCCCTGGCTCATCCAACCGGCCCTTCTTGTGGATGGGTACCACGTTGGCCAGCTTCCAGTCAGCTGGGATTTCTCCAGTGAGCCAGGACTGATGAAAAATCATGGAGAGTGGCTTGGCCAGCTCATCTGCCAGCTCTCTCAGCACCCTAGGATGGATCCCATTTGGTCCCATGGACCACTTGCACCACTATAGATTTTGCGGTGGGGTCTGGCACTTCCTCTTTCCTTCCCTCTCCGAGACTTGGTAACTGGGGGAGAGATCTCCCGGCCATGGGCCTGATTGGGCCCAAGGCCACAGGGGGATGGGCAGTCTCAGATCTGGCCAGCTGAGACCAGCCTAACAGTAGGAGGGGGGAAGGAGGAGCCCTGGGGGTTTTGGGTGCACCCTCAGGTGGGGTTTGGGGTCTTTCTGGGTTTATTTTGGTTTCTTTCTTGTCACTATGTTTTCCTTTTTATGCACACTCACTGTTCTCTATTTAAACTCTCCACTACTTGTGCAATCAGTTTGTTTGAGTCGTTATTTCTGTGCGTGGTGGGGAGGGGGTTTGCCCCAACCCATTACATTTTGGCGCACCAACGTGGGGCTGGCTGTTGTGCCCACTCTGCAGATCGATTGCAAAAGATGGAGAGTTTAAATTTAGTTCTGGGCGTCGGTTTAGGTTTGGCAGTTGGGGGCTCAAGTTTTGTTGCTGGGGCGATCGTGTGAGTTCTTGTGGATGGCGGGGGACGCCTGGTGCGCTCGGGGTACCGCTTGAGAACGCGGAACCTGCCCTTCCCCTACGGCGGGGAGCGATGTGGGGGAGGGGCAGCGGCGAACAGATCAGAGTCAGGTCCGTTCTCGCTGCGGGGATAGAGCCAGCCGCTGCGAGCGGGCGAGCCAGCTCCCGAAATCCCGGGGGGCAGACGGGGACCCCAGCCGGAAGGCCGTTTTCAAGGGCTCTGAGAACGCGCTTATGGCTTCCGCTGGGAGAGCCGTTTGAGTGTCCGAGGGGTGGAGGTTATTGTGATTCTGTGCCGCGGCGGTAGAGGCGGGCGGAGCCCTGCTGTGTGCCGAGTGGTGGCAGCGGCGGGCCCGGCCGTGCGCTCGGAGGAGCGGCGGCGGTGGCCCCGGCCGTGCGCTCGGGCTGCAGTAGGTGCCGGCTCTGACTCTCTTTCCCCGACTTTCGGATGAGCTCCGAAAATGGCACCGAGCGCCTGGTTCCGCCTCCCTTTTTCTTCAGTGGGCTGTGGCGCAGCTCCTCCCTCTTCCGGGGGGGGTGGGGGGCGGGGGTTGTGCAGCCGGATGCTGTCCTGCCTCGGTACGCGAGCGCCCAGTGGGGGCGCGGAGTGCCTGTGACATGTATCCGTGTGGTTTCGGACCGCGGGTGAAAGCTGTCGGCTGCGCCACCCTGGATGGATTGAAAAAGGCAGTCGTGGAGCCGGATTGTTCCGACTGGCCTGCCCCAGGGGTGGAGAATTTGCCGCTGAGTATGAGAGTAAAGGCTCAGCTGAGAAGTTGTGAGGCTTTTCCAGGTGACCAGGATGCCCAACGAATCCATGGAGAACTTGCACCGCAGAAGAGTGAACTCTGCATCGCTGGGAGGTTCCATTGGATGAAGGAAGAAGAACTGGAACGGACAGACACTTGAGCCTGAATGAGAGACTATTGGGGTGGACGCCCAGATGAAGATATGGACTCCGCCGGACATGTCATCAGAAGCTTTCTGATCTGATGATGTGTTTGGGTGCAGGGATTGTGGTATGAAATAAGGGGTGGCTCCTGACGTAGTTTGGGCTGGGTGCCCTCTGCTACAGGGGTGTTTCCTGTGTCCAGAAGTCCATCCCAGTGGGTGGACTCAGGAAATTAGGTATTTCTACCATAATCCCTTGCACCACTATAGATTTTGCGGTGGGGTCTGGCACTTCCTCTTTCCTTCCCTCTCCGAGACTTGGTATCCGGGGGAGAGATCTCCCGGCCATGGGCCTGATTGGGCCCAAGGCCACAGGGGGATGGGCAGTCTCAGGCCTGGCCAGCTGAGACTAGCCTAATAGTAGGGGGGGGAAGGAGGAGCCCTGGGGGTTTTGGGTGCACCCTCAGGTGGGGTTTGGGGCCTTCCTGGGTTTATTTTGGTTTCTTTCTTGTCACTATGTTTTCCTTTTTATGCACACTCACTGTTCTCTATTTAAACTCTCCACTACTTGTGCAATCAGTTTGTTTGAGTCGTTATTTCTGTGCGTGGTGGGGAGGGGGTTTGCCCCAACCCATTACACAGGTAGACAACACTTGGCCTTGTTCAGTCTCATCCAATAGGGCTCAGCTCCTCGATCCAGCCTGTCCAGGTCTGTCTGCAGAGCCTTTCTGTTTGTCTCAACATGGTTAGTTTATTTTCCCTCAGAGGAGATTAAAATGCTGTTAAACAGTGCTGGCTGACGTTTCTTTTCACTTCACATGTATCTGGCCTGTCACAAAGATTGAACCATAGAATGACAGGATTGGTCTGCTTGGGAGAGACTTTCAAGATCACAAGTCCAAGCATTCTCTCTCTCTGCCAAGCCTGGTGCTAAACCATGGCCCTCAGTATCATATCTCTGTGTGTCTTTGAGACACCTCCAGGGATGGGGATTCAACCACCTCCCTGGGCAGCCTGTGCCAGGGTTTGAGAACTCTTTCAGCAAAGTTTCTCCTGAACTCCAACCTCAACCTGCCCTGGTGCAAACTGAGGCCATTTCCTCTTATCCTATCACTTGTTACTAGGGAGAAGAGACCAACCAATGGAGCAAAACTAGAAATGGGAAGCTTCAGATTGGATGTTAGGAAGAGGTTCTTCCCCAGGAGGGTGGTGAGAGACTGGCACAGGTTGCCCAGGGAGGTGGTAGAAGCCTCATGCCTGGAGGTTTTTGCAGCCAGGATGGATGTGGCTGTGAGCAACCTGCTGTAGTGTGAGGTGGCAGGGGGGTTGGAACTGGATGATCCTTGAGGTCCCTTCCAACCCTGACAATTCTGTGATTCTAAATCCCACCTGGCTGCAGTCTCCTTCAGAGAGTTGTAGAGAGCTGGGGTCGGTCTAGTGGTACCAGCTGGGCTCCTGACTCTGCAGAGGTTTTCCTGTGGAGAGAGGAGACTGCTGGAGTCTCTTCCTGCCTCAGTTGGGTGCTTTGCTCTTGGAGGCAGCACCCCTCACACCTTACCACCTCAAGCACATTTCTTTATTGGCCGCATGAAAACAAGCAGCCCACTGGTGCCAGGCTGCAGCACAGCACTGGCAGCTGCCAGAGGGAGACCGTTTTGGTTGGGGCTGCCACTGCAACGTGCTGGGCTGCTCGGGTGGCACTCCGATAGAGAGGGATAAACTGGGGAGCTTTGAGGGGGTGGAGAGCTGTGGGCTGGGTGGAGGCTCCACTGTTAGTGCCTCCTAAGGCTGCTGCAGGCTCGGCTCTGCTCTGAGATGGGGCTTGCAGCTGTGTCAGGGCAGCTCCTCCAGGCTTGAGGCAGAGCTGCCTGATTCCAGCTGGGCTCCTGACACTACAGAGGCTTTCCCGGGGAGAGGGGAGACTGCCCAGGTGCTCAGTTGCAGGTGGCAGGTTGTGCCCGGCCCCGGCACAGAGCGGGAGGCGCCGAGCCCCTGCCAGCCTCAGCGCGGGCGGCGCCAGGAGCCAAGGCGCCAAAGCCCCACACGCCCCAAGGCGCCTCAGGGCCGGCCCCGCGCTCCGTGTGGCGCTGCGCGGCTCTGTGTGGCCGCAGCCAGGGCAGGGCCGCCAGGGGAGGCGGCGCCGCTCCAGGCCAGGCCCCGCTGCAGACGCTGGGCTGCTCTCGCTGCTCCCAGCCCTGACCCTGCTGCTGCTCTTCACCTGTGCTGCAGAACCGCCCCTGGAGCCGTGCTCCCCGGCTCCCCTCCAGTGCCCTGGCAGCACGGCAACGCGCTCCAGGGAGGGACATTTCAGAGGCCTCTGGGGACTTCTCTCCTGCCTCAGCTGGGTGCTTTGCCCACCCCCACAAGCTCTGGCATTACCCTTCCCTGGCACTGCACAGATCCTCAGCTGCAAGCCTCAGCACACAGAGACAAGCACCACAGTGACCCATGCCACACAACACTTTATTTACTTGCAGCACAGAAAGGAGGAGCCCCTGTCTGACTTGCTGGGCTCTCTGCCCTGGTGCCTTCTCCAAGGGGGAAACCAGTTCTTCTTGGGCTGCTTTGGGGACATGATGGGCGTGTTGGCTGGCACCAAGATGGATGGGGAGGAACTGCAGGCAGTTGAGGCGATGGAGGGCTGGGAGGCAGTGGAGAGCAGAGAGGTGATGGAGGGCTGTGGGCTGTGTGGAGGCTCCACTGCTACTGTCTCCAATGGCTGCTCTGGCATCAGCTGTGAAATGGAGACTTGAGGTGTGTCAGGGCAGCTCCTCTGGTTCTCCAGGCTTGAGGAGGAGCTGCCCTTTTCCAGCTGGGCTCCTGACTCTGCAGAGGTTTTCCTGTGGAGAGAGGAGACTGCTGAAGTCCTCAGCTGCAGGTGGCAGCTTTGCCCAACCACTGACCACAGCAGCCTGAATGGAAATGGTTCCTGGCTTTGAGCAGCCATGGGAGGGAGCAGTGGGGAGGAAAAGGACACGACTCACCCTTTGACTTTCTTGAGGCAGCAAAAGGCCACTGCAAAGCACAACCCAAATGCAAGGATAACGAAACAGCTAGTTGTTAACATTCTGCTGGTTAGAGTGCGCACTGTGACCTTCAGAAAGTTCATGTCCATGAGGCATGGCTTCTGCCAAGGAGTCTCAGCATTTCCACTTATGTCTGTGCCCATATCTAGAGGAGCAATGGGAATGTTAGTCCATCCTGTGCACCCCAGGCAAGTTTGCAGCACATTCTCTCTGCCAGGAAGTCCTCTTTCCCTCCAGTGCCGGTGCCTAGAGACACTCTCCCAGTTTCTGGGAGGCTCACAGCTAAGGCAGAGGCAAGGGCACCCAGCCTCCCTCCCTGGCCTCTCCAGTCCCTCCAGTATTCTATGCAGTGATTCAGAGGCCTGTGGTGACCACCTTCCTGCCTCAGTTTGGTCCTTTGCTCTTGGAGAAACTTAACAGGAACGATTTAGCTAAATTTTACACCATTATAATGCAGAAAAGCAGCACCTTGCTGTCAGGACAGCAGAGACTCACCCCCAGGATACCAGCCAGGCTGCAGTGGGAGAGGCACCTGAGATGCTGCAGAAGTCCTCCCTGAGGGCACATCTGTAACTAAACACCCAGAGAACCTCCAGTGAGCTCTTGACATCTGCCTGGGCACAACTCAACCCCAGGAGCCAGCAGGGGCTCAACCAAGCAGAGGGCACCACGGGCAGGTGTGCATCCTCACCAGGCTGAGGTGCCCGGCTGGGTGTCCCTTGGGCTTGGAGCTGGCAGCTGCCAAAGGCAGGAGAAAGCCAGGACCTACCTGTGCCTTCTGCTGGAGCCTCAGTAATGGAAACCACCTGGGAAGCTGGGTGGCCTTGGCCTCCAGGCAACCCTGCAAAGAAGCAGAGGGGAGAAGAGCTGCTGTGGCACAGCTGCAGACACTTCTGCAGCAGGCAGTGGCACTGAGGGGCATTCAGAGCCGGGCACCCCACGGCACTCAGCTCTGCCCTCCGCCCAGGAGCAGCCTGCAAAGAGCTACAGCCTGCCTGCAGTGGCACTGTGCTGGGACCAAAGTAAGCTCTGAGCTCAGCCCCAACAAGCCTCCTGCCTTGGCAGCCAGCACCAGCAGCACCTCCTGCTCCAAGGGCCACAAAGAGCTTCTCAAGGCAAAGCACCATGGGGAACATCACTGAACCCCACTGGCTCCCTCCTACCTGCCCAGGACTTACCTGTGGGGCTCTTCTCAGGCTGGAGGGCAGGGAGTGGCTGAGAAGTCGAGGAAGCAGCAGGCACTGGACTGTCACCACTTCTAGTTCCCCCCTTGGCCACACCTGGAGGAGCAATGGGAACGTCAGGCTGGCCTGGGCACCACTGCCAAGCGTGCAGCAGGTTTGCTCAGGCCAGGAAGCTCTCTTTCCCCCCAGTGCTGCTGCCTGCAGATGCTTCCAGCCTCTGGAACAGGTTGTCTCTCCCAACAAAACTCAGGAGGACAGAAGGAGAGCCTGGGGCAGAGCTCAGCTGCCTGAGCAGTCCCTCCTTCTTGGCAGCAGGACACAAAGCATGGCTGCAGCAGGGACTGCCACCCCCATCTCCCTCCTTCACTCTCTCTCTCCCTCTCTTGCCAGTGGCAGGGACCCAGGGCTGCTGCTGGGCCAATCACACAGCAGCTGCTTGAGACAGCAAGCAGGCAGCAAGGCCTGAAAGCCAGCAGGGCTGCTGGAGGTTGGGATCCAGCCCTTGCCCCTGTGCAGGCCACAGCATGGCCACACCTGTGCCTGCTGCTGCTGCCCAGGCTCAGGGCTAAGGCAGAGTGAAGGGCACTCACCATATTGTCTCTTCAGTTCCTCCAGCAGTTTCTTCACGGTTTCCAAGGCCTCTGGCAACTTCTTTGCTCCCTCACCTGAGTATTTTCCACTTGGAGGACCTAAAGAGAAAGGGTTCAGCTGAGTTTCACATGAATAAAGCACAGAGCAGCAGTGCTTGGTGTGAGGTCAGCACAGACTCACCCCTGTGATGCCCACGGGGTGGCAGTGGAAGAAGCAGGCGAGGAGCTGGAGAAGTTCCCCTTGGGGGCACAGCTGTAAGCAAACACCCAGAGAAGCTGCAGTCTGCTCTTGACATCTGCCTGGGCACAACTCAACCCCAGGAGCCAGCAGGGGCTCACCCAAGCAGAGGGCAACAAGGGCAGGTTTGCATTGTCACTAGGCTGAGGTGCCCGGCTGGGTGTCCCTTGGGCTTGGAGCTGGCAGCTGCCAAAGGCAGGAGAAAGCCAGCACCTACCTGTGCCTTCTGCTGGAGCCTCAGTGATGGAAGCCACCTGGGAAGCTGGGTCCTCTTGGCCTCCAGGCAACCATGCAAAGAAGCAGAGGGGAGAAGAGCTGCTGTGGCACAGCTGCAGACACTTCTGCAGCAGGCAGTGGCACTGAGGGGCATTCAGAGCCGGGCACCCCACGGCACTCAGCTCTGCCCTCCGCCCAGGAGCAGCCTGCATAGAGCTACAGCCTGCCTGCAGTGGCACTGTGCTGGGACCAAAGTAAGCTCTGAGCTCAGCCCCAACAAGCCTCCTGCCTTGGCAGCCAGCACCAGCAGCACCTCCTGCTCCAAGGGCCACAAAGATCTACTCAAGGCAAAACACCATGAGGACCATCACTGAGCCCCACTTGCTCCCTCCTTCCTGCCCAGGACTTACCTGTGGGGCTCTTCTCAGGCTGGAGGGCAGGGAGTGGCTGAGAAGTCGAGGAAGCAGCAGGCACTGGACTGTCACCACTTCTAGTTCCCCCCTTGGCCACACCTGGAGGAGCAATGGGAACGTCAGGCTGGCCTGGGCACCACTGCCAAGCGTGCAGCAGGTTTGCTCAGGCCAGGAAGCTCTCTTTCCCCCCAGTGCTGCTGCCTGCAGATGCTTCCAGCCTCTGGAACAGGTTGTCTCTCCCAACAAAACTCAGGAGGACAGAAGGAGAGCCTGGGGCAGAGCTCAGCTGCCTGAGCAGTCCCTCCTTCTTGGCAGCAGGACACAAAGCATGGCTGCAGCAGGGACTGCCACCCCCATCTCCCTCCTTCCCTCTCTCTCTCCCTCCCTTGCCAGTGGCATGGACCCAGGGCTGCTGCTGGGCCAATCACACAGCATCTGCTTGAGACAGCAAGCAGGCAGCAAGGCCTGAAAGCCAGCAGGGCTGCTGGAGGTTGGGATCCAGCCCTTGCCCCTGTGCAGGCCACAGCATGGCCACACCTGTGCCTGCTGCTGCTGCCCAGGCTCAGGGCTAAGGCAGAGTGAAGGGCACTCACCATATTGTCTCTTCACTTCCTCCAGCAGTTTCTTCACGGTTTCCAAGGCCTCTGGCAACTTCTTTGCTCCCTCACCTGAGTATTTTCCACTTGGAGGACCTAAAGAGAAAGGGTTCAGCTGAGTTTCACATGAATAAAGCACAGAGCAGCAGTGCTTGGTGTGAGGTCAGCACAGACTCACCCCTGCGATGCCCACGGGGTGGCAGTGGAAGAAGCAGGCGAGGAGCTGGAGAAGTTCCCCTTGGGGGCACAGCTGTAAGCAAACACCCAGAGAAGCTGCAGTCTGCTCTTGACATCTGCCTGGGCACAACTCAACCCCAGGAGCCAGCAGGGGCTCAACCAAGCAGAGGGCAACAAGGGCAGGTTTGCGTTGTCACTAGGCTGAGGTGCCCGGCTGGGTGTCCCTTGGGCTTGGAGCTGGCAGCTGCCAAAGGCAGGAGAAAGCCAGGACCTACCTGTGCCTTCTGCTGGAGCCTCAGTGATGGAAGCCACCTGGGAAGCTGGGTGGCCTTGGCCTCCAGGCATTCCTGCAAAGAAGCAGAGGGGAGAAGAGCTGCTGTGGCACAGCTGCAGACACTTCTGCAGCAGGCAGTGGCACTGAGGGGCATTCAGAGCCGGGCACCCCACGGCACTCAGCTCTGCCCTCTGCCCAGGAGCAGCCTGCAAAGAGCTACAGCCTGCCTGCAGTGGCACTGTGCTGGGACCAAAGTAAGCTCTGAGCTCAGCCCCAACAAGCCTCCTGCCTTGGCAGCCAGCACCAGCAGCACCTCCTGCTCCAAGGGCCACAAAGATCTTCTCAAGGCAAAACACCATGAGGACCATCACTGAGCCCCACTTGCTCCCTCCTTCCTGCCCAGGACTTACCTGTGGGGCTCTTCTCAGGCTGTAGGGCAGGGAGTGGCTGAGAAGTCGAGGAAGCAGCAGGCACAGGACTGTCACCACTTCTAGTTCCCCCCTTGGCCACACCTGGAGGAGCAATGGGAACGTCAGGCTGGCCTGGGCACCACTGCCAAGCGTGCAGCAGGTTTGCTCAGGCCAGGAAGCTCTCTTTCCCCCCAGTGCTGCTGCCTGCAGATGCTTCCAGCCTCTGGAACAGGTTGTCTCTCCCAACAAAACTCAGGAGGACAGAAGGAGAGCCTGGGGCAGAGCTCAGCTGCCTGAGCAGTCCCTCCTTCTTGGCAGCAGGACACAAAGCATGGCTGCAGCAGGGACTGCCACCCCCATCTCCCTCCTTCCCTCTCTCTCTCCCTCCCTTGCCAGTGGCAGGGACCCAGGGCTGCTGCTGGGCCAATCACACAGCAGCTGCTTGAGACAGCAAGCAGGCAGCAAGGCCTGAAAGCCAGCAGGGCTGCTGGAGGCTGGGATCCAGCCCTTGCCCCTGTCAGGCCACACCTGTGCCTGCTGCTGCTGCCCAGGCTCAGGGCTAAGGCAGAGTGAAGGGCACCCACCCTGTCCTCTCTCCAGCTCCTCCAGCAGTTTCTTCACGGTTTCCAAGGCCTCTGGCAAAGTCTTTGCTCCCTCACCTGAGTATTTTCCACTTGGAGGACCTAAAGAGAAAGGGTTCAGCTGAGTTTCACATGAATAAAGCACAGAGCAGCAGTGCTTGGTGTGAGGTCAGCACAGACTCACCCCTGTGATGCCCACGGGGTGGCAGTGGAAGAAGCAGGCGAGGAGCTGGAGAAGTTCCCTTTGGGGGCACAGCTGTAAGCAAACAGAAGGTTGATGCCCCCCAAGGACTTACCCCAGGGGTTGTTCTCAGGCTCAAGGAGAAGCCAAGCTCTTGGGAAACTCTCGAGCCTGACAAACTCTTAAGGCAATCTCTACATGAATAAGCTCCTGGCACACTGTTGATGTTTGGCCCTTCAAGGAATGGCCATTGAGAACTCACCTCCAGGCTGTACCCAGGGCTCCACACCTATGTCCAGCTCAGGAGCTGGAAGATGCCTGAGCTCCTGACCCCCAGCTGGAAGCAAGCAGAGAAGAGAAATGTTTCAGTGCATGTTGGGATCCACTCCTGCCTCAGGGAAATGCAGGCACTGCAAGGGGATCAGGTGACGAGGTGGCAGCCATAGGTGGCCAGCTCTGCCAAAGCTGCAGAGGGGCCTGGGCATCTCTTGGCTGGCACCTGGCAGCTCTCCAAACACACTTGCCAGCCATGTCCAGCAGCCCTGCAGGAGCAGTGGATGCCCCTAGAGACGCCCCTGGGGGCTCTCTCCCCAGGAGAGCTCTCAGGCACCCAGAGGAGCCCTCGCTGAAGCAGGGGAGGAAAAGCCACCGGCCCCAGCCCAGGCTTCCCGGGGAGCAGAGGCAGCTGGCCAGGAAAGGCTGCACCAGCGCCGCTCACTGACCTGCTCCCCGCGCTTGCAGTGGAGCTGCGTGGAGAGGCCTGGCTTGGAGGGCCACCAAGAGGAGGAGGAGGTAGAGCAGGGCCATAGCTCCTGCTCTCACACCACACCAAAACTGCTGCTGCTGCTGCTGCAAATGCCACCTCTGTGGTCTCTGCTGCCACCACTGTCACAGTGGAGCCCAGGGGCAGTGTGGCTGTTTTTTAACAGCTGCTGAAGCACTGTGGGGCTCTGTGACAGCAGAGTCCCTGCTGTGACATCAGAACCCTCCTGTGACCTCCCTGCCCTGCTGAGATCCATGGGAGGTGCTTGCAGTGCATTCATGGAGAGCTGCTGGAGTACAGCTGGGCATCTGCCCTCCTGGGCATGGGAGCACATCTCGGTGACCAGCTACGAATGAGGTCAACCCTGCTCCTGCCTGCACCTCACTCCTGTAAGGGAAGGGTCTGTCTCTAGGGCTTAATGCTCCACAAGAGACAGGGGAGTCCTGTACAACCTTATTGCACTCCTGGGAGAGCCTACAGGCAGATCCCTGTGGGGTCTCTCAAAGTGCAGGAGACCACAGCTCCTGTGATCCTCAGTTCCTGTCTGTGAGTGCCCCTCTGCCTTTCCCCACCGCCTGAGGTACTTGGAATGCACAGACTGCCTGCTCCACCTGCTCCATGTTCCCCTCTTACACCTCCCCCCCTGCACCACACATCCCACGCCCATTAAAATGAGGCTTTGCTGCTCCCTGGGCAGAGAAGTTCAGATCCAGTACCCATTGTGCCTGTGCACTACCCCAGCAGTTCAAAGGTCAGGTTGTGCCTGGATGCCACTGCTCCTTGCTGCCCTTGAAAGAGACTTTGTGGCCTCGGGGATAGAGCCCTGTGGAGACATTGGTGATGAGGGTGCAGACAATTTGTGTCACCTGGAGTTTCCTCTAGAAGCCTTTTCCTTGGGAAAGACACAACTCTACCTTAATGCCATCCCTCCAGGTGCCTGCTTGCCTCACCACATGCTGCCTGTGATGAACAGAAGATTCTCATTAACAGAATAACCGAGTAGATAAGAATTTTCCTCTTGTTAGCTGAAATGCTGGAATGAAGGGAGGGGGAGAGGAGTTGGCAGACAGCCTGTGCATGGATAAGGAGTAACAGGCTTTTTCAGTGATTTACTTCTGTTAGTCTTAGACAAGATGGTCTTTTGTATAAGATAAAGGAGACCTGGATGAGATGCATACTTCTGCTATTTTTAGATAGATAACCTTTGTATAGATAGGAAGCATCTGGACTTTTCTGTGACATATTAACATACCTCTGTCATTATGGACAGATAACTTGTTGTATAAAAGTTTGCCCAAAACTCTCTGAAGGTACACAGGTCTTTTGAAACGATTCTACCTGTGTCAGGCGCCGAAACAGAAGCATAATACAAGAAACTTGCTGAGTCTCTTGTGTACCTTTCTCCAAGTCAATTTGGCGACCGCGCAGGACGACTCTGTCTGGCTGCAGGACCTGCTGAGGAGCCGGAACCCTCAGGGCCCGCCGAGAAGTTCTCGAGCAGAGCTCCGCTGCTCACCAGATCGCTGCAGGAACAGACAAGACTGCCGGCAAAGAGAAGGTTTGCTTCTATAAAAGGGGTAACTCCGTAAGGCGCGAGGGGACGCCCTGCGCGGGAGAGAGGCATTTATTGCACCCCCAGGTAAAAGAGCTCTTGGGTTGGGACCAGGGGGGTCCCAAAGGTAACTATAAGCATTGTTTATATATTATGAACAGTGTTTGTAGTGTGGGACCAGGGGGTCCCAAAGGTAACTATAAGCATTGTTTATATATTGTTTATATATTATGAACAGTGTTTGTAGTGTGGGACCAGGGGGGTCCCAATGGGAATTATAAGTATCGTTTAAGTGTGTGAGGGGCCAAGAGGGTCCCTAAAGAACATGAAGTATTAGAAATAGTGTTTAGGTTTTGAATGTGTGGCTGAGTGTGTGTGGCCACTAACTGTGTGTTAAGGACCGGTCATTATTGTTGTAATTGTATTTGTTTTGTGTTCTGTGTGCTGTAAAAAGACAGTACTGTGTTGTATTGTGTAAAATGGGAGGGAGACAAAGTAGTGAGATCCCGAGACATAGCCCACTTGGTTGTATAATTGCCCACTGGGGGGAAATTGGAGGCCCCCCAGGAGGGTCAACAAATCAAAAGACTCTAATTAAATATTGTACCCGGTGGTGGCCATTTTATAAATTAGACGGTGGAGAGAAATGGCCTGGAAATGGGAGTCTGGAGTATGATACTTTACTGCAATAATGTTGTTTTTAAGAAGAGAAAAGAAATGGGATGTGACAATAGATGCTGATATGTTTTTCTACCTCCGAGAGCATCCGGAGTTTCAAAGGGACTGTGGTATTAGAGCTCCCTCTGATCCAATGGTTTTGGCTCTTGAAAAAGAAAACAAGGCCAAGAATAAGAGGCAGACACGGTTGAAAAGGTGTTGCTCTGCGTGTAGCATAGGGCAGAGGTGTCTTATACTTGAGGAATTAAAGGACCTGCATGAATTTTATCAGTCTCCAGGAAAATTGCAAGGGGTAGTGACAGAGAGTTCAGAAAATAATGTAGGAAGTTCTGGGAGTGGCAGCAATTCAGAGAGTGACACCGGAGTCAGTTCCCAGAGCTATGCTCAGGGAAGCCCAGTGGCAAGAAGGACCCGAGGACCGCAAGCAAATGCCCCGGCTTCCCAGGCACTCATTCAAGCCCCGCTGCAACAAGCAGTAGGGCCTGACAGGGACCCAGTCTGGATTAAGGTGCCTTTTACAAGTCATGATTTGGATAGTTGGAGAGAAAAGGCTAAAAATTATCATCATGATCCCACAGGCACGGCTACACATTTTCGATTCATGATCAGGCAGCACTGTTACTATTAGAACAAATGACTGAAACAGAGAAACAATTAGTTGAAAAACATGGATTGGAGCTAGCAACAGAAAGAATTCAAACCCGGGGAGGGGGGGCAAACATTGGAGATGTATTCCCACTCCAAAATCCGGAATGGAATATGAACGATGCCCTGCAAAGGACTAGATTGGAGGAATACCGGGAGTTTGTAGCCAGGAGAATAGAAAAAGCCATTCCGAAAACAATTAACTGGTCTGTGTTGTACTCGGTCAGACAAGGACCTGGTGAATCACCCTGGGAATTTCTTAGATAAGCTGAGGGAAGTCATGAGGAAAAACACCTCTCTTGACCCCAGATCAGAAGTAGGTATACAACAACTGGTATCCCTATTTATTGGGCAATCTGCTAGTGATATCAGAAAGAAGTTGCAAAAGTTGTCACCCCCGCAGGGAAGGGATTTAGAGGCACTTTTGGATGTAGCACGGAGAGTATTCTCTAACAGGGAAGAAGAAAATAGGAGAAAAGAGAAGAGAATGTTGGTAGCAGCGTTACAGGAAAGTAGGGAGACTAAAGGGACTAACAGAGTACGGTTGGAAAAAGATCAGTGTGCGATCTGCAAAAAGAAGGGACACTGGAAGGGTCACTGGAAAAGAGAATGTCCAGAGAGGAAAAAGAAAAATAGAATTCAGGCACAACTAGAAGAGGATGACTAGGGAGGACCGGAGGAGACTATAAATACCCTAGCAGATCCTCTGGTCATATTGAAGCTAGGGGGACAAGAAAATAAACTGGAATTCTTAGTGGACACCGGAGCAACCTTTTTGGTCTTAAATCAAGCACTGCTGCCTTTGGATGAGAGCTATGTTTCTGTGGTAGGGGCTACAGGTCAAACTGAGAAGGCATTTTTTAAACCTCTTAAATATAAATATGGTAAAACTTGGGGCTTCCATAAGTTTTTATATATGCTAAATGCCCCAAAATCATTGTTGGGAAGGGATTTGTTGGAAGCATTGGGAGCTGAAATTAAATTTAATAAGAGGAAGGTAGATTTCAGAGTAAGGGAGGAACAGTTGATTGAGGTTTTAAGTCTTGCATTAATGAGCCCTCGACAAGAGAAAAACAGAATAAGAGAAAGCATAAAAGTATCAAGATACAGATTACAATTTGTGGAAAAGGAGGTAAAATATTTGGGGCATTAACATAGTCAGGGAAAGAAGAAATTAGTAAGAAAGTACTGTCGCAGCAGAAAACAGTTTCCCCCCCCCTCCTCCTGCCTTGTGGTTGCAGCACTTTTGAGACCTTACCAGCCCACACTTTCTCTCTGTTATCTTTCTTTTGCTAGCAGTTTGTGTTTTTTCTTTTTTTTTCTTTTTGTAGCTTTGTAGACAGAGTTGTTAACTAAACTTTGTAGAAATTTTATTATAACCTGTGTCAACAATTAACAATAACTAATAGTTAACAGGAACTGTGGAAACAACTTATTTACAATTATTGAGATAACAAAGGATGGCAGTAACAAAAATAAGGATAACAGCACAGATTGAGACACCGAACAGTGAATAAACTAACACTCTAAGCCACCTTCGACCAACTACCTCAACATCTGGGTGCAGCGTGGTACGATGGGTGAATACATAGAATACATAGAATACATAGAATACCTAGAATAAACCAGGTTGGAAGAGACCTTCAAGATCATCGTGTCCAACCCATCAACCAATCCAAGCCACCTAAACAACTAACCCATGGCACCAAGCACCCCATCAAGTCTCCTCCTGAACACCTCCAGTGATGGTGACTCCACCACCTCCCCAGGCAGCCCATTCCAATGGGCAATCACTCTCTCTGTATAGAACTTCTTCCTAACATCCAACCTAAACCTCCCCTGGCACAGCCTGAGACTGTGTCCTCTTGTTCTGGTACTGGCTGCCTGGGAGAAGAGACCAACATCTGCCTGACTACAACCTCCCTTCAGGTAGTTGTAGAGAGTAATAAGGTCACCCCTGAGTCTCCTCTTCTCCAGGCTAAGCAACCCCAGCTCCCTCAGCCTCTCCTCGTAGGGCTTATGTTCCAAACCCCTCACCAACTTTGTTGCCCTTCTCTGGACTCGTTCCAGCAAGTCAACCTCCTTCCTAAACTGAGGGGCCCAGAACTGGACACAGGACTCGAGGTGCAGCCTAACCAGTGCAGTGTACAGGGGCACAATGACCTCCCTGCTCCTGCTGGAGGGTGGTGCGAGCTCTCCTCCTGAGAAAAGAAGAAATAACAAAAAAGGGAATATCCTTGATTTCTTTTGAATCAACCATGTAGGATGAGAGAAATTTAGAGCCTTAACAGAACTAACCTCTCTGGTTGTTGCAGAGGGCGAAAAACTGCTCGTCTAGGCCTCTCCTCCCTGGTGGGTGACAGTGGCTTAACAGCCTAATGGTGAGAAAACATTGTAGCATCACAGCCAAGTTAGGAAATATTGTCTGGTTTTTACTAAAATACTGTAGAGAAACATTACCATTGGTGGACTGGCTGGCATCTCAGATGGATCCGGGGTGGTGTCATCTTCTCTGGTGGTGGCCGTCTCTTCCAGCTCGAGTGGTAACACCTCCTGATTCGGGTGTGAGAATGCACAAGTCCAACCCTGCGCATGCGCTATAACCCTCTGTGGCTCAGCCACGATGCTGTGACACATGTTGAAATCAAGACCACAACTAGCAAAAGAGTTTATGTTCTGTATGATTGTTTTAATTGTGTTGTATGAATCTGTTAGATCATTCAGTCTCAATGCATAAGCATATTCAAGAGCTGGAATAGAGTGTAACACATTTGCAGATTGATAATGAAGGTTGGTTTAAAGGATTGTTTAAAGGATGGGAATTCTCTGGTTGGTTTCTTTTGATTGTTAAAACTGGGTTATTAATATTGTTAATTGTGATTGTAATGTTACTGATGTTGCCTTGCCTCATTAGTCTGTTGCTGGGAAATTGCGATGAAGTTGTGGATCCTTTGATGGGCCAAGAAGAGATTGACCTCGAAAGCATTGCTGTGTATCGGTGAGAAAATATTGTTATGTACTCGTGAATGAATATATTGTCCTGTGCCTTAGAATATCTGGCAAATCCCTGAAATGAATGTGTAGTTTGTTTAAGGTTGAGAAACTGCAATGAGAAGAAATACACCGGTGGTTAAAAGAATCTGGAATTTAGCAGTTGGAATCTCCTACAGTTTAGTATAATAAATCATTTAGCAGGGGTAAAGTGTAGATATTGTTACTGTAGGGGTATTGTTATAGTGTAGAAAATGTCGGTTAGTATACACTAATTTGTAAGATAAAAGAGGTAAGGAAAACTGGGCAAAGACAGTCAGTTTGGACCAGCTCCTAAGAAGCGGAAGAGGGCAAGGCCGAGGAAGGAACCAGTACCGCGGCTCAAGAAGGTCTGCCGAGGGCTGCAACCCCTTAGGGCTGAGACCGCTGGGTACCATGGACCTGACCGGACCTCTTCTGATGGTATATGGAGCCTTGTTGGTCCTGGGACATGCACAAAAGTGCAGGTGGATCATACCATCTATGCCTGCAAGGGGAAAAAATTAAATCCTTGCTATATAAATCAGACTGAGTGTGCCCATTGTAATGAAAGTGGAAAAATAACCTGTTATGATCCTAAAGAAGTACCCTATCAGTGGGATAGAAGCAAGAACTAATAATGAGAAGGGAAGGTTGATAGGGCAAAGTGGTATTAACACAAATCTCAGTAAACCACTATCTGTTAAATTTGACCTGTCACAAAAAGATTATTGTTCAGTTCTTTTTTTTATCATGGAATCAAAACAAGGACTAAGCAGGAGATTCCAACTGTTGCTAAGAATTTATTTGTAAACCTTGCTGAAAATATTGTCAAAGCCTTAAGAGTAACTAACTGTTTTGTTTGTAGAGGTACTAATCAAGGTGATCCTGGGGTTACCACACTCCTCTCTATATGCTTAACAGAATTATAAGAGCCTGAGCATTGTTAACAAGCAGGTGATTGGAACCAATGTGAGAGGGTTAGACAGACCAGTCCATGATGTGGAACCTGGAGATTATGTCTATATCAGATCTCTTTCAGAGAACCCTCTGGAGCCCAAGTGGACCGGACCATCTCAGGTGTTACTGACACCCTTCACAGCCATCAAAATCAAGGAACAAGCTGCTTGGATTCACCACACCAGAGTCAAGAAGACCTCAGCGAGAGAATGGAAACTCGAATCCCAGGGGCCCCTGAAGCTCAAGTTGTATCGATAATTGTGATTTGTTGGTTGGTTGATACTATTGAGGGATGGGAAGGAAATATGTACTTAAATGTTAGTCAAGAATTGGCTTTGCAAACTAATCTAACTGTTGGATAATAATATTACTGTTAGTTTTGATTAAGATAATTATGTGTACTGGAAAGAGTAGTGTAGAATCCTACCAGAAGTATAAAAATTATAAACTCAGCCATGAGCTGGAAACAGGACATTATTTTAAGAAAATATAGTATAGGAATATACTCTTGGCTGTAAGAGAGGGGGGAATTGATGAACAGAATATTCTCATTAACAGAATAACAGAGTAGGTAAGAATTTTCCTCTTGTTAGCTGAAATGCTGGAATGAAGGGAGGGGGAGAGGAGTTGGCAGACAGCCTCTGCATGGATAAGGAATAGCAGGCTTTTTCAGTGACTTACTTCTGTTAGTCCTAGACAAGATGGTCTTTTGTATAAGATAAAGGAGACCTGGATGATATGTATACTTCTGCTATTTTTAGATAGATAACCTTTGTATAGATAGGAAGCATCTGGACTTTTCTGTGACATATTAACATACCTCTTGTCATTATGGACAGATAACTTGTTGTATAAAAGTTTGCCCAAAACTCTCTGAAGGTACACAGGTCTTTTGAAACGATTCTACCTGTGTCAGGCACCAAAATAGAAGCGTAATACAAGAAACTTGCTGAGTTTCTTGTGTATCTTTCTCTAAGTCAGAGCCTTCTCTTCTCCAGGCTGAACAGCCCTAATTCTAGCAGCCTGTCATTCCTTTTCCTGTTTCAGATTCAGGGTTTAGGAAGACACAAGGTCAAAGATGCTGGAATGAGAACCTGGCTTGGTGCTTTAAAGCTGTGTCCTTGGGACACTTGCAGTCTGTGGGTCCTAAGATGTCCTGAGCAGAGGTGGCCTGCACAGAAAATCTCTGCCTTGCTCAGCCCTAGTGCAGGAAACAAAGCTTTGGAGCTGCAGTATCCAGGCAACCCCAGCCTCAGCCCAGCAGCCTTGTGATGTGGGGTCTAGAAAGGTGTGGCTGGATGATGTCCTTCCTGCCTTGTCCCTGGACGGTGTCCTTCCTGCATTGTCCCTGTTGGGCTCAGCTTCCCAGAGCCGGAAATGCTGAGCCTGGAGCCGAGCAGACAGCACAGGCCTCACACTGAGCTGATTCCAGCCTCAGGAGCTACAGCTGCATGCAGACAACATCCACAATGACCAGAGGACATTGTCACTTCAGTACCCAAGGGGGGAGCTATCACGTGAACATTCTGCCCCTGATCCTCTGCTTGGCTAATTGAGAGCCAGAAGGTCTTTCCACCCCACAAACCAGATCTGTGCCACTGCCTGCTGGCACCTGATGAAAACCTCCAGCCCTGCAGGCAGCTGCTCAGAGCTCAGCATTCTCGATGTCTAACTGCACAGTGAGAGAGAGCTCAGCAGTGTGCACAGCCTGGCATGAAGCAAGAGGATGAAGTGATGGCTGGGATGAATTGTGCCTGGTTGTGATGAGAAAGTGCTCCAGAGGAATCAAATCTCCCTTGGGAATCTCACCAGCACTTCTCCCTAACATTTATAGCTCAGGTTCCCACTCCTAGGCACCCCCAGACTGCTGCAGAGCTGTGGGGGCCATTCCTGCAGATGAAGCTGTGTCAGTGCCACTGTTGGTCATACATCTCCAGACTGCTTTTTTTGCAGTCAGGTGTAACAGGTGCTGAAGCAAGGCCTCTTCTACTGCCTGGTGGATAGGCCTTAGGGATCAGAACCAGGCTCTAGAGTCTCATTTCTGCAGAGGTGATGTAGCCAAAGCTCTTGATTGCTGTCTCTGCACATTTGCCTGAGTGAACCAAAATGTGAAATTAAAACTGTAGGAAGAGAGGAGCTGGTGCATTCCATTGACCTTTGCATCAGGGAAGCACTGGAACTTGAATCTGTGTAGGATCCATTCTTTAATTCAGGGACAATCCCTGCCCTGCTCCTGCTGGACACAGCATTTCTAATCCCAGCCAGGATGCCACTGGTTTTCTTGGACACCTGGGCACACTGCCAGCTCCTGTTCAGCTGCTGGGGGTCCATGAGCACCCCCAGGTCCCTTTCTGTCAGGCAGCTTTCCAGCCACATTGCCCTAAGCCTGCAGCATTGCTCGAGGTTGTGGTGCCCCAGGAGCAGGCCCTGGCACTTGGCCTTGTTGAAGCTCATCCTGGTAATGTTGGTCATGGATCCAATCTATCCAAGTCCCTCACCAGAGCCTCCCAAGCCTGATGCCAATCAACATTCTACCTAACTTGGTGTCATCTGCCAGCTTAGTGCTGACACAACTCTGTGTCTTCATCAAGGTAATCAGTAAAGATATGAAACAGAAGTTGTCCCAACACTGAGCCCTGAGGAACACCACTTGTGACCAGCCACCTGCTGGACTGAGCTCCATTGAGCAGCACTCTCTGGGTCCTTTCGCCCAGCCAGGGCTGTATCCGGCAAAGCATGGCTCAGCCAAGCCATGAGCAGCCAGTTTGGCCACGAGAGCTCTGTGTGGAACAGTGCCAAAGGCTATTCCAAAGGCCAGTAAGACAACACTTGGCCTTGTTCAGTCTCATCCAGTAGGGCTCAGCTCCTCGACCCAGCCTGTCCAGGTCTGTCTGCAGAGCCTTTCTGTTTGTCTCAGCATGGTTAGTTTATTTTCCCTCAGAGGAGATTAAAATGCTATTAAACAGTGCTGACTGACGTTTCTTTTCACTTCATATGTATCTGGCCTGTCACAAGCAATCACGGGATTGGTTTGGTAGGGAGAGACCTTCAAGATCACAAGTCCAAGCATTCTCTCTCTCTGCCAAGCCTGGTGCTAAACCGTGGCCCTCAGTACCATATCTCTGTGTGTCTTTGAGACACCTCCAGGGATGGGGATTCAACCACCTCCCTGGGCAGCCTGTGCCAGGGTTTGAGAACTCGTTCAGCACAGTTTCTCCTGAACTCCAACCTCAACCTGCACTGGTGCAACTTGAGGCCATTTCCTCTTATCCTATCACTTGTTACTAGGGAGAAGAGACCAACCAATGGAGCAAAACTAGAAATGGGAAGCTTCAGATTGGATGTTAGGAAGAAGCTCTTCCCCATGAGGGTGGTGAGAGACTGGCACAGGTTGCCCAGGGAGGTGGTGGAAGCCTCATGCCTGGAGGTTTTTGCAGCCAGGCTGGATGTGGCTGTGAGCAGCCTGCTGTAGTGTGAGGTATCCCTGCCCATGGCAGGGGGGTTGGAACTGGCTGATCCTTGAGGTCCCTTCCAACCCTGACAACTCTGTGATTCTAAATCCCACCTGGCTCCAGTCTCCTTCAGACAGTTGTAGAGAGCTGGGGTCGGTCTAGTGGTACCAGGATGGATCAGGATGAACTAGGGGGCTTGGAGGTGGTGGAGGCCTTTGGGCTGGGTGGTGGCTCCACTGCTACTGTCTCCAATGGCCGCTCTGGAGACTGCTCTGAGATGGAGCATTGAGGTGTGTCAGGGCAGCTCCTCTGGTTCTCCAGCCTTGAGGAGGAGCTGCCCTTTTCCAGCTGGGCTCCTGACTCTGCAGAGGTTTTCCTGTGGAGAGAGGAGACTGCTGAAGTCCTCAGCTGCAGGTGGCAGCTTTGCCCAACCACTGACCACAGGAGCCTGACTGGAAATGCTTCCTGGCTTTGAGCAGCCATGGGAGGGAGCAGTGGGGAGGAAAAGGACACGACTCACCCTTTGACTTTCTTGAGGCAGCAAAAGGCCACTGCAAAGCACAACCCAAATGCAAGGATAACGAAACAGCTAGTTGTTAACATTCTGCTGGTTAGAGTGCGCACTGTGACCTTCAGAAAGTTCATGTCCATGAGGCATGGCTTCTGCCAAGGAGTCTCAGCATTTCCACTTATGCCTGTGTCCATATCTAGAGGAGCAATGGGAATGTTAGTCCATCCTGTGCACCACTGGCAAGTTTGCAGCACATTCTCTCTGCCAGGAAGTCCTCTTTCCCTCCAGTGCCGGTGCCTAGAGACACTCTCCCAGTTTCTGGGAGGCTCACAGCTAAGGCAGAGGCAAGGGCACCCAGCCTCGCTCCCTGGCCGCTCTCCAGTCCCTCCAGTATTCTATGCAGTGATTCAGAGGCCTGTGGTGACCACCTTCCTGCCTCAGTTTGGTCCTTTGCTCTTGGAGAAACTTAACAGGAACGATTTAGCTAAATTTTACACCAAGCTGGGTGGCCTTGGCATCCCTGCAAAGAAGCAGAGGGGAGAAGAGCTGCTGTGGCACAGCTGCAGACACTTCTGCAGCAGGCAGTGGCACTGAGGGGCATTCAGAGCCGGGCACCCCACGGCACTCATCTTGGCCCAGGAGCAGCCTGCAAAGAGCTACAGCCTGCCTGCAGTGGCACTGTGCTGGCCCTAACCCACTCCCAGCCAGCTTGGTGTCCTCTGCAAGATGAGGGAGGTCACAGGAGTGTTTTGATGTCACAGCAGGGACTCTGCTGTCACAGAGCCCCACAGTGCTTCAGCAGCTGTTAACAAACAGCCACACTGCCCCTGGGCTCCACTGCGACAGCGGTGGCAGCAGAGACCACAGAGGTGGCATTTGCAGCAGCAGCAGCAGCAGTTTTGGTGTGGTGTGAGAGCAGGAGCTATGGCCCTGCTCTACCTCCTCCTCCTCTTGGTGGCCCTCCAAGCCAGGCCTCTCCACGCAGCTCCACTGCAAGCGCGGGGAGCAGGTCAGTGAGCAGCGCTGGTGCAGCCTTTCCTGGCCAGCTGCCTCTGCTCCCCGGGAAGCCTGGGCTGGGGCCGGTGGCTTTTCCTCCCCTGCTTCAGCGAGGGCTCCTCTGGGTGCCTGAGAGCTCTCCTGGGGAGAGAGCCCCCAGGGGCGTCTCTAGGGGCATCCACTGCTCCTGCAGGGGTGCTGGGCATGGCTGGCAAGTGTGTTTGGAGAGCTGCCAGGTGCCAGCCAAGAGATGCCCAGGCCCCTCTGCAGCTTTGGCAGAGCTGGCCACCTATGGCTGCCACCTTGTCACCTGATCCCCTTGCAGTGCCTGCATTTCCCTGAGGCAGGAGTGGATCCCAACATGCACTGAAACATTTCTCTTCTCTGCTTGCTTCCAGCTGGGGGTCAGGAGCTCAGGCATCTTCCAGCTCCTGAGCTGGACATAGGTGTGGAGCCCTGGGTACAGCCTGGAGGTGAGTTCTCAATGGCCATTCCTTGAAGGGCCAAACATCAACAGTGTGCCAGGAGCTTATTCATGTAGAGATTGCCTTAAGAGTTTGTCAGGCTTGAGAGTTTCCCAAGAGCTTGGCTTCTCCTTGAGCCTGAGAACAACCCCTGGGGTAAGTCCTTGGGGGGCATCAACCTTCTGTTTGCTTACAGCTGTGCCCCCAAGGGGAACTTCTCCAGCTCCTCGCCTGCTTCTTCCACTGCCATCCCGTGGGCATCGCAGGGGTGAGTCTGTGCTGACCTCACACCAAGCACTGCTGTTCTGTGCTCTATTCATGTGAAACTCAGCTGAACCCTTTCTCTTTAGGTCCCCCAAGTGGAAAATACTCAGGTGAGGGAGCAAAGAAGTTGCCAGAGGCCTTGGAAATCCTGAAGAAACTGCTGGAGGAACTGGAGAGACGACATGGTGAGTGCCCTTCACTCTGCCTTAGCCCGGAGCCTGGGCAGCAGCAGCAGGCACAGGTGTGGCCTGACAGGGGCAAGGGCTGGATCCCAGCCTCCAGCAGCCCTGCTGGCTTTCAGGCCTTGCTGCCTGCTTGCTGTCTCAAGCAGCTGCTGTGTGATTGGCCCAGCAGCAGCCCTGGGTCCCTGCCACTGGCAAGAGAGGGAGAGAGAGAGTGAAGGAGGGAGATGGGGGTGGCAGTCCCTGCTGCAGCCATGCTTTGTGTCCTGCTGCCAAGAAGGAGGGACTGCTCAGGCAGCTGAGCTCTGCCCCAGGCTCTCCTTCTGTCCTCCTGAGTTTTGTTGGGAGAGACAACCTGTTCCAGAGGCTGGGAGTGTGTCTGCAGGCAGCAGCACTGGGTGGAAAGAGAGCTTCCTGGCCTGAGCAAACCTGCTGCACGCTTGGCAGTGGTGCCCAGGCCAGCCTGACGTTCCCATTGCTCCTCCAGGTGTGGCCAAGGGGGGAACTGGAAGTGGTGACAGTCCTGTGCCTGCTGCTTCCTCGACTTCTCAGCCACTCCCTGCCCTACAGCCTGAGATCAGCCCCACAGGTAAGTCCTGGGCAGGAATGAGCATTGACCTTTTAATCCTTCTTCCATGTGGGATGCAAGTTGCTCCTTCCATGGTGGAGGCACAGCCTTGGAGAGGGGCAGAGAGGGAGTCAGTGGAGCTCAGTGATGGCCCCCATGGTCTTTGACTTTGAGAAGCTCTTTGTGGCCCTTGGAGCAGGAGGTGCTGCTGGTGCTGGCTGCCAAGGCAGGAGGCTTGTTGGGCTGAGCTCAGAGCTTACTTTGGTCCCAGCACAGTGCCACTGCAGGCAGGCTGTAGCTCTTTGCAGGCTGCTCCTGGGCGGAGGGCAGAGCTGAGTGCCGTGGGGTGCCCGGCTCTGAATGCCCCTCAGTGCCACTGCCTGCTGCAGGGAGATAGGGAGGAGTACCAACAGAACCTTCACCTTGGACTTCCGGAGGGCAAACTTCAGCCTCTTTAAGAAACTTATTTGTAAAGTTCCCTGGGTACCAACCCTCATGAACTGAGGGGTCCAGGAGGGTTGGACCTGCTTCAAACAGGAGCTCTTGAAGGCACAGGAACTGGCGGTCCCCATGTGCCGAAAGATGAGCCGGCGGGGAAGGCGACCGGCCTGGGTGAGCAAGCAGCTCCTGGAGGAGTTAAGGGGATAAAAGAGGCTGTATCACCTTTGGAAGGAGGGGAAGGCTTCCCGAGGTATATTTAAGGAAGTGGTTAGATTATGTAGGAATAAAATTAGAGAGGCAAAGGCCCAGTTGGAACTGAAGCTGAACACCTCTGTGAAAGATAATAAAAAGCAATTTTACAAATACATTAACACTAAAAAGAAGGGCAAGAAGAACCTCCACTCCTTACTGGACCTGGAGGGGAACACTGTGACTGAAGATGAGGAAAAGGCTGAGGGCCTGAACACCACCTTTGGCTTGATGTTTAACAGCAAGGCAGGAGTTCAGGACGAGTGCCCTCCTGAGCTGGGTAATAGGGTCAGGGAGCAGTGTGATGCCCTGGAAATCCATGAGGAGTTAGTTGGGGACCTGCTGAGCCACTTGGAAACCCACAAGTCCATGGGACCAGATGGGATCCATCCTAGGGTGCTGAGAGAGCTGGCAGATGAGCTGGCCAAGCCGCTCTCCATCATTTTCCTCCAGTCCTGGCTCACTGGAGAGGTCCCAGATGACTGGAAACTGGCCAATGTGGTCCCCATCCACAAGAAGGGATGGATGGAGGAACCTGGAAACTACAGGCCTGGCAGCCTGACCTCAGTGCCAGGGAAAGTGATGGAGCAGATTATCCTGGCAGCAATAACTGCGCACCTGAAGGATGGCCAAGGGCTCAGGTCCAGCCAACATGGATTTAGGAAGGGCAGGTCCTGCCTCTCCAACCTGATCTCCTTCTATGATCAGGTGACCCGTCTGGTGGATGTGGGGAGGCTGTGGATGTAGTCTATCTGGACTTCAGCAAGGCCTTTGACACCGTCCCCCACAGCAAACTGCTGGCTAAGCTGTCAGCTCGTGGCTTGGACAGCAGCACTCTGTGCTGGGTTAGGAACTGGCTGGAGGGCTGAGCCCAGAGAGTGGTGGTGAATGGTGCCACATCCGGCTGGCGGCCAGTCACCAGTGGCATCCCCCAGGGATCGGTGCTGGGCCCCATCCTCTTTAACATCTTCATTGATGATATGGATGGGGGGGTTGAGTCAGTCATCAGCAAGTTTGCAGATGACACCAAGTTGGGAACAGATGTTGGTCAGTTAGAGGGTAGAAAGGCTCTGCAGAGGGACCTCGACCGACTGGACAGATGGGCAGAGTCCAATGGGATGGCATTCAACAAATCCAAGTGCCAGGGGCTGCACTTTGGCCATGGCAACCCCATGCAGAGCTACAGGCTGGGGTCAGAGTGGCTGAGAGCTGCCAAACAGAGAGGGACCTGGGGGTGCTGATTGACACCCGCCTAAACATGAGCCAGCAGTGTGCCCAGGTGGCCAAGAGGGCCAATGGCATCCTGGCCTGTATTAGGAATAGTGTGGCCAGCAGGAGCAGGGAAGTCATTCTGCCCCTGTACTCTGCATTGGTTAGGCCACACCTTGAGTCCTGTGTCCAGTTCTGGGCCCCCCAGTTTAAGAAGGACATCGAGACACTTGAACATGTCCAGAGAAGGGCAACAAGGCTGGGGAGAGGCCTTGAGCACAGCCCTGTGAGGAGAGGCTGAGGGAGCTGGGGTTGCTTAGCCTGGAGAAGAGAAGGATCAGAGGTGACCTCATTGCCCTCTACAACTACCTGAAAGGTGGTTGTAGACAGGAGGGGGTTGGTCTCTTCTCCCAGGCAACCAGCACCAGAACGAGGGGACACAGTCTCAAGCTGTGCCAGGGGAGGTTTAGACTCGAGGTGAGGAGGAAGTTCTTCACTGAGCGAGTCATTCCTCATTGGGATGTGCTGCCCAGGGAGGTGGTGGAGTCACCGTCCCTGGAGGTGTTCAAGAGGAGATTGGACGTGGCACTTGGTGCCATGGTCTAGTTGTGAGGTCTGTTGGGACAGGTTGGACTTGATGATCCTTGGGGTCTCTTCCAACCTTGGTTATACTGTGATACTGTGATAGAAGTGTCTGTAGCTGTGCCACAGCAGCTCTTCTCCCCTCTGCTTCTTTGCATGGTTGCCTGGAGGCCAAGAGGACCCAGCTTCCCAGGTGGCTTCCAGCACTGAGGCTCCAGCAGAAGGCACAGGTAGGTGCTGGCTTTCTCCTGCCTTTGGCAGCTGCCAGCTCCAAGCCCAAGGGACACCCTGCCAGGCATCTTAGCCTGGTGAGGATGCACACCTGCCCGTGGTGCCCTCTGCTTGGGTGAGCCCCTGCTGGCTCCTGGGGTTGAGTTGTGCCCAGGCAGATGTCAAGAGCAGACTGCAGCTTCTCTGGGTGTTTGCTTACAGCTGTGCCCCCAAGGGGAACTTCTCCAGCTCCTCGCCTGCTTCTTCCACTGCCACCCCGTGGGCATCGCAGGGGTGAGTCTGTGCTGACCTCACACCAAGCACTGCTGCTCTGTGCTTTATTCATGTGAAACTCAGCTGAACCCTTTCTCTTTAGGTCCTCCAAGTGGAAAATACTCAGGTGAGGGAGCAAAGAAGTTGCCAGAGGCCTTGGAAATCCTGAAGAAACTGCTGGAGGAACTGGAGAGACGACATGGTGAGTGCCCTTCACTCTGCCTTAGCCCTGAGCCTGGGCAGCGGCAGGCTGCAGGCACAGCTGTGGCCACGCTGTGGCCTGCACAGGGGCAAGGGCTGGATCCCAACCTCCAGCAGCCCTGCTGGCTTTCAGGCCTTGCTGCCTGCTTGCTGTCTCAAGCAGATGCTGTGTGATTGGCCCAGCAGCAGCCCTGGGTCCCTGCCACTGGCAAGGGAGGGAGAGAGTGAAGGAGGGAGATGGGGGTGGTTTTCCCTGCTGACTGGATCTTCTCTGGGTGTTTGCTTACAGCTGTGCCCCCAAGGAGGTGTTCTCCAGCAGCTCAGGTGCCGCTCCCACTGCAGCCTGGCTGGTATCCTGGGGGTGAGTCTCTGCTGTCCTGACAGCAAGGCGCTGCTTTTCTGTATTTTGGTGGTGTTAAACTCAGCGAAATTGTTCCCATTAAGTTCCTCCAAGAGCAGAACACCCAACTGAGGGAGGAGAGAAGTCACCACAGACCTCTGAAATTCTACATAGAATGCTGGAGGGACTGGGGAGAGGCTACGGAGGGTGTGTGGGTCCCCTTCGCTCTGCCTCAACTGTGAGCCTCCCAGAGGGTGGGAGAGTGTCTCTAGGCACCGGCACTGGGGGAAAAGAGGACTTCCTGGCAGAGAGAATGTGCTGCAAACTCTCCTGTAGTGCACAGGATGGACTAACATTCCCATTGCTCCTCTAGATACTGGCACAGGCATAAGTGGAAATGCTGACACCCCTTGGCAGAACCCATCCACCGTGGACAAGGAATCTCTGAAGGACATAGTGCGCGCTCTAACCTTTGAAGCAGTAGCCAACACACCGGCCACCTATATCATGGCATCTCTATTTGTCTTGTGCTGTGTAGTGTGCTGTTACTTCATGAAGAAAGCCAAAGGGTGAGTCTTGGCTTTTTCCTCCCCACTGCTCCCTTCCATGGCTGCTCAAAGCCAGGAAGCATTTCCAGTCAGGCTCCTGTGGTCAGTGGTTGGGCAAAAGCTGCCACCTGCAGCTGAGGACTTCAGCAGTCTCCTCTCTCCACAGGAAAACCTCTGCAGAATCAGGAGCCCATCTGGAAAAGGGCAGCTCCTCCTCAAGGCTGGAGAACCAGAGGAGCTGCCCTGACACACCTCAAGTCTCCATCCCAGAGCAGGCATTGGAGACAGTAGCAGTGGAGCCTCCACCCAGCCCACAGCCCTCCGCCGCCTCCCAGCCTTCCGCCACCTCCCAGCTCTCTGCCGCCTCCCAGCCCTCTGCCGCCTCCCAGCCTTCCGCCACCTCCCAGCTCTCTGCCGCCTCCCAGCCTTCCGCCGCCTCCCAGCCTTCCGCCACCTCCCAGCTCTCTGCCGCCTCCCAGCCCTCTGCCGCCTCCCAGCCCTCTGCCGCCTCCCAGCCTTCCTCCACCTCCAAGCCTTCTGCTGTCTCCAAGCCCTCTGCCACTTCCAAGCCCTCCACCACCACCAAGCCCCCCAATGCCTCAAAGCCCTTCATCACCTCCAAGTCCTCCAAAACCTCAAACCCCACCACCACCTCAAAGCCCCACAAAGGCTGAAAGCCCTCCACTTCATCCTGATCCATCCTGGTACCACCAAACAGACCCATCCTGTTTCCACAGTAGTGTTTAATAAAGTGTTTGTGTGACATGGTTCAGTGGGGTTCTGTCTCTGTGTGCTGAAGGTTGCACCTGATGATCCTTGCAGTGCCAGTGAAGCTTGGAGCTTGTGGGGATGGGAACTTGTGGGAGACCAAAGTACAGACCACAAGTCCAAAAGAGAGACTGGAGGCAACCAACGTCACGTCAGGGCAGTACAAACCAGGGCCAGTTATGGCTTTTTTGTCACCACTGCATCCTTCCATGGCTGCTGGATGCCACAAAGCATCTGTAGTTTGGGCAAAATCTTCCTCCTGGAGCTGAGCAGTTCTGCAGTCCCCTTTCTCCACAGGGAAGATTCAGAGCAGCTGCAATCAGGTAGCTGTAAATATAAACTGCAAGTTTTGGATGAGATTTTTGAATTGACAGTTAATCTATTATTAATAATCTCTCCAGCTGTTAAATAACAATAAATCATTACAATATGGTGCAGTGAACAGGGTACCCAATAGGCAAATGCTTTCACATGATGGGATACATGATGGACTGGAACAATCCTCATAATCAATACAGACTGGGGGATGAGGTGTTAGAAAGCATCCCCGAGGAAAAGGATTTGGGGGTGCTGGTGCATGAGAAGCTGGACAGGAGCAGGCAGTGTGAGCTTGCAGCACAGAAGACAAATCACATCCTGGGCTGCATCAAAAGATGGATTGCAAACAGATCCAGAGAGATGATTCTGCCACTGTCCTCTGCTCTGTTGAGGTCTCACCTGGAGTGGGACCCTCCCAGGTGTGGCCTGTGCACTGGCATCTGGGCCAGCACCCAGCCTAAACCACCACACGGGTCCAGTCATACAATCATAGAATCATAGAATCAATGAGGTTGGAAGAGACCTCAAAGGTCATTGAGTCCAACCTGTCACCCAAGACCTCCTGACTACTAAACCATGGCATCAAGTGCCACATCCAATCCCCTCTTGAGCACCTCCAGGGATGGTGACTGCACCACTTCCCTGGGCAGCACATTCCAACTGCTAACAACTCTCTCTGTGAAGAACTTTCTCCTCACCACCAGCTGAAACCTCCCCTGGCACAGCTTGAGACTGTGTCCTCTTGTTCTGGTGCTGGGTGCCTGGGAGAAGAGACCAACCCTACCTGTTTACAACCTCCCTTCAGGTAGTTGTAGACAGCAATAAGGTCTCCTCTGAACCTCCTCTTCTCCAGGCTAAACAACCCCAGCTCCCTCAGCCTCTCCTCACAGGGCTGTGCTCCAGACCCCTCCCCAGCCTTGTTGCCCTTCTCTGGACACCTTCAAGTCTCTAAATGTCCTTCTTAAATTGAGGGGCCCAGAACTGGACACAGGGCTCAAGGTGTGGCCTAACCAGTTCTGAGCACAGGGCAGAATGACCTCCCTGCTCCTGCTGGCCACACTCTTCCTGATGCAGGCCAGGATGCCATTGGCCTTCTTGGCCACCTGTATCTGGTTCAGCTGTAGTGGTACCCAGAGCTGGGCTGCAGAACCTTGGCTTGCTCTCCTCTACCTTCTGCACCCTCCTCTTCTACCTCTGGTGCTTTATTAGCACGTTGGCAGTAATTTGATTTATTGAATGGAGACTGGCTATTTGCTCTCTGGTGTGATTACAGGGTAGGAAGATGAAATTGCTGAGGCTTGAGGCAAAGCTGAGTCTTATTATACATCCATAAAGCAGCTCACATATACTCCTGATCCCTTGCCGTTACTTTGAGTGCAGGGATCAGAATGAAGCTTCTGAGGACTTTCTCAGTGATATTTAGCTTGGGTTTTTCCCCCAACTGTTTCCTCTGCAAGAGCAGCTTGGTGTCATCTTTCCCCCATGCTGCACTTAGGTTTCTTTGAAGTTGGCAGCTCTCTCTGTATGATTTCTTTGCTGATCAGCAAATGGCCATGCAGATAACAGCTGCTTCTCAATAGCATTTTCCACTTGTGTCTCACAGGTTTTGGGTTTTTTCCTCCCCCCTGCATCTAACTTTCTCTCTCCTGCATCTGCATCAGGGCAATCCCAGGCCCTGATATAGGCTGGGCAGGGACGGCTTGAGAGCAGCCCTGAAGAAAAGGCCTTGAGGATGCTGGTGGATGAGCGGCTCAATGTCAGCCAGCAGTGAGCACTCTTTGGTGCCCATCCACAACTTGATTGGTCAGTTGGAAAGTCAGAATGTCAGCAGCAAAACTCATTCACCTTTTAACAGTCCAGTGTGGCCTGTGCTGAAGTCAAATGGAGTGTGGCATCTGAGAGTTGACTTCCATGCCCTGAATGAAGTAACTCCACCCATGAGTGTAGCTGTGCCAGACATGATGGAACTCCAGTACCATCCTCGTGGCTCTCCCTTGGACTCTCTCCAGCAGGTCTCTGTCTCTCTTGAACTGGGGAGCCCAAAACTGGACACAGTATTGCAGGTGTGGTCTCACCAGGGAGAGCAGAGGGGGAGGGGAACCTCCTTACCCCTGCTGGCCACACTTTTTTCTTGATGCCCTCCAGGGCACCATTGGCTCTCTTGGCCACAAGGGCACATTGCTGTTCCATGCAGAACTTGCTGCCCACCAGCACTCCAAGGTCTTTCTCCAGGGAGCTGCTTTCCAGCTGGGCAGCCCCTAACCTGTCCTGGTGCCTGTTGTTGTTCTTGCCCGGGGGCAGAACCCTGCACTTGTCGTTATTGACCTTCATGAGGTTTGCCTGCACCCAGTTCTCAGCCTGTCCAGATCCTGTTGGATGGTAGCACAGCCTGAGAGGTGTCAGCCACTTCCCCCTCAGCCACTTTTGTATAATCAGAACTTGCTGAGGGTGCACTCAATCCCCTCAGCCAGGTCATTGATAAAGATACTGAACAAAACTGGACCCAGTACTGATCCCTGGGGAATCCCCCTGGCCACAGGCATCCAAATTGACTCTGTGCCACTGATGATGACCCTCTGAACTCTGTTGTCAGCCAGTTTTCAGTCCACAGGGCTCAAGATCTGGGTCCTCAGAGCGGTAGGTTTGGTGGAATTTCCTTCCCAAAATAAGCTTGGTGATGGAAGGTTTCATTCTGCTGCTATCTGCTTATGGCAAAACCAGTACCTAACCTTTTTGAAAATCATTGAATTTCACATTTTCCTACCAAATTCTCAGCTCTCTAGCAAGGAGATTTACATCTTCAGATCCTACACTGGAGATCAATACTGATTTGCACTATTTCAGCAATTCTTTACTCTCTCAGAACCTGGAGGAGTTTGGAAACCATCACCCCCTCCACAGTGTCCCATGGGCTTGTTAGAACCATTCTTGGGTGCTAAGAACTTCAACCACCTCTTCTTCAGGTGCAGGAGTTCCCTGCCAGCAAAACCCCTATGGGGGCCAGCCATGGAGTGTATCCCTTGCTGAACAGGTTTAAAGGGGGACTGGTAATGAGAATGTGAGGGTGGTGGAACACTGGAAGATGTTGCCCCAGGGAGGTGGTTGGGGCCCAACAGGGCTCTGGACAGCCTAATCTAGTTAAGGATGTCCCTGCTGACTGCAGTGGGGGTAGGACAGGATGACCTTTGGAGGTCTCTTCCAACCCAGACCATTCTATGAATATCATCAGTAAAAATGATTTTGAATATTGTTGCACCTGCTCTGTGTGAGCCTGAAATCCTGGCTGCTTCCTGACCAGCTGGATCCTGAGTGCTCACAACTGCTCTGGAGTTCACAATTTACACATTCCTGAAGAAACCCCAAAGAGCTTTCCAGAGCTTGCCTTACACTTTCACAACTGACTTGTGATCCACTGGGTGCCACACAGCACCTCTGGGGAGGATGAGCTCTCCTCCCTTCTCTTCTTGCACAGAGGTGGCTGTGGGGGTGTATAGGGGCTAGAGGGTACATAAAGGTATATAGGCAGCCATAGGGGACATTGGGATGTATGGGGGCTAAAGAGGCTTTAGGGGTGTATAGGGATTATAGGGGTGTACAGGGGGCTACAGGGGTGTAGAGAGGATATAAGGTGTATAGGTGGCTTTAGGGGTGTATAAGGATTATAGGGGTGTATAGGTGGGTTTAGGGGTGTATAGGGATTATAGAGGTGTACAGGGGGCTACAGGGGTGTATAGGTGGGTTTAGGGGGGTATAGGGATTATAGGGGGGGTATAGGTGGGTTTAGGGGGGTGTAGGGATTTTAGGGATGTATAGGGGGCTACTGGGGTGTATAGAGGATATAGGGGTGTGTAGAGGAGATAGGGGTGTATAGGGGGCTATAGGGGTGTGCAGAGGCTGTAGGGGCTGTGAGGGTGTATATGGATATATCAGGGCTATTGGGGCAATAGGGGTGTGCAGGGGCTATAGGGACATATAGGTGACTATAGAAGTGTATATGGATTTAGAGAGGCTAAAGAGGTGTATTGGGGGTATATAGGTCTATTAGGGCTATAGGGACTATGGATTCTCTGTAGCAGGTATAGCAGTATACAGGGACTAGAGGGTTATATAGGGATGTATAGGTTTATGGGGTGCATAGCCCAGTTTATGGGCTACAAAGGCTGTATGGGTGTATAGGGTTGTATTAGTAGTGTATCTGGGTGTATCAGGGCTACAGGGGTGAATAGGGGACATCAAGATCCCCTATAGGGATGTATTAGGAGCTATAGGGGAAATACATGGATATATAGGAGTGGTTAGGGCATATAAAGGCTATAGGGGTGTATAGGGACTATATATGGGGGCTACAGCTGTGCAGAGGGGTAAAAGTACAAGTATATAAGTGTTTATAGGGGCTTTAAGGATGTATAGGGGCTTGAGGGGCTGGAGAGATATTTTGGGGCTACAGGGGTGTATAGAGGCTATAGGGGTGTGTAGGGGTGCAAAGGAGGTATAGGTGTTACAGGGATGTACGGGGTGCATAGGGGCTGTAAGGGTTATGGGGTATGTAGAGTTTACAGGGGGGTGGGGGGACTATAGGGGTATATAAGGGCTGGAGGCACTATAGGAACTTTAAGGGGTGTATAGGGACTGCAGAGCTGTACAGGAGAGTGTAAGAGTATATAGGGGCTCTGGGGGTTTATAGGTGTGTACAGGGTTTTAAAACACAAGAACAACTTGTCTGTATATAAGCTAAAAACCACTCGACTTTGAAGTTACTGCATCTCTAACTTTCATTTTATTTTAAATAGGGAACAGTTTGAACAGAGCTCTCTGCACTTCCCATGTTACATAGGAAGTCTAAGTGGTGATTCTGTGTACTCCAGCGCTTACAGACACGTGTAAACAGAGAACTAACGCTAAATAGTCTAAAATCCAATTTTAAGTGGGCATCTTTAATGTCTAAGTCTAAACACAGAAAACTAAAAAGTGACAAAATACATCAGGGTGAACAGAGACTGCATAAGAGAATACATTGCCGAACTCCTGCGCAGTGCTGCCACCCGGTGTTCAATTGTCTGTACTGCAGGGGTGCAAAGGCGTGCAGTGCCCCGTCAATGCGCAGTGCTGCCACCCGGTGTTCAATTGTCTGTACTGCAGGGGTGCAAAGGCGTGCAGTGCCCCGACAATGCGCAGTGCTGCCACCCGGTGTTCAATTGTCTGTACTGCAGGGGTGCAAAGGCGTGCAGTGCCCCGTCAATGCGCAGTGCTGCCACCCGGTGTTCAATTGTCTGTACTGCAGGGGTGCAAAGGCGTGCAGTGCCCCGTCAATGCGCAGTGCTGCCACCCGGTGTTCAATTGTCTGTACTGCAGGGGTGCAAAGGCGTGCAGTGCCCCGACAATGCGCAGTGCTGCCACCCGGTGTTCAATTGTCTGTACTGCAGGGGTGCAAAGGCGTGCAGTGCCCCGTCAATGCGCAGTGCTGCCACCCGGTGTTCAATTGTCTGTACTGCAGGGGTGCAAAGGCGTGCAGTGCCCCGACAAGGCGCAGTGCTGCCACCAGGTGTTCAATTGTCTGTACTGCAGGGGTGCAAAGGCGTGCAGTGCCCCGTCAATGCGCAGTGCTGCCACCCGGTGTTCAATTGTCTGTACTGCAGGGGTGCAAAGGCGTGCAGTGCCCCGACAATGCGCAGTGCTGCCACCCGGTGTTCAATTGTCTGTACTGCAGGGGTGCAAAGGCGTGCAGTGCCCCGTCAATGCGCAGTGCTGCCACCCGGTGTTCAATTGTCTGTACTGCAGGGGTGCAAAGGCGTGCAGTGCCCCGTCAATGCGCAGTGCTGCCACCCGGTGTTCAATTGTCTGTACTGCAGGGGTGCAAAGGCGTGCAGTGCCCCGACAATGCTCAGTGCTGCCACCCGGTGTTCAATTGTCGGTACTGCAGGGGTGCAAAGGCGTGCAGTGCCCCCACAATGCTCAGTGCTGCCACCCGGTGTTCAATTGTCTGTACTGCAGGGGTGCAAAGGCGTGCAGTGCCCCGACAATGCTCAGTGCTGCCACCCGGTGTTCAATTGTCTGTACTGCAGGGGTGCAAAGGCGTGCAGTGCCCCGTCAATGCTCAGTGCTGCCACCCGGTGTTCAATTGTCGGTACTGCAGCTGAGCAGTTGTGCGCTCCGCTTCCCTCAGACACCTCTGCTACTCAATATTCATCTGCCCAGCCAGATCAAAAGCTGCCAGCGGCTTAAAGAACTGGACAGTTCTGACCTCAGAGAAGACCAGGAGTGACGCTCAATGGGAACAGAAATACCTGTTCTCTTAAATCACTGACACTTAAGGGGCACCTTGAAGGTTTCTCTCACTGACTCCCTTAACAGAAAACACTAAAACTACCCTGAAGACATTACAGAAAGCAGCCTCAGATATATTAAAGTAGCAACTAAGCAGATGAGACAACAGAAATACTGACCTGGGTAACAGATGCAAATGTAGGAAGGGATCCAGGGGGAAAAGACCATATGAGAGCATTTTCAAAGCAACAAGGTACATGACAAAGAAGAAAGAACTAAAAGATAGGGACAGACATCTTGGCAAAAATTTGTCAGAAAGAAAACTTTAAAAGCAAGAGGGTACAAGGCACAGGAAAATTTAAATGCCCAGCAGGGCAGCAGAGATGAACCAGGACACAGCCAAGAAAACCTGTGATTCACCACAAGCAGGAGACTCTCACTTCCCAGACACTTCTCTGGCTGGCTCTGGCTCTGCTCCTGCCACTTCCACAGCCCCTCACCCCTACCTGACCCTCACCCACACAGTGGAGGACATCTCAAAGCTCCACAGCCCTGGGGCAACCTCAATACACATAGCCCATGGGGGCACTGAGCCTCCAGCACCATATGCTGGCATAGCTCAGAGAGATACTTCCTTGCCACAAGGACTGCTGTTGCTTGCTGGAAGAACCTGCCTGCAGTACCCCTTTGGACTCCCCTCCTCAAACAGTCCCCTTTCATCAGCTCCCTTAGACAGAGCCACCCAGGCAGCCCCCTTGAAAGCTAAAGCTTTTCCTTTGTCTGGGCCAGTCCATCTTCAGGGCCACCAGACACACCTCTGGCTGCCTCATCCCATCCTCAGCCTTACTGCCTACACCTGGGTTGCTCAAGACTCAGCTGGTATCCAACAGAAACACAGGCTATGGCCCCCAATCTAATAAACAAACTTCACCACCCATTTGGCATTAGTTCACCTTCATTTACTCCAATTTATCTGAATCTTAGCATGACCGTCCCTGTTGACCAGAATTGGTACAGCATAACCAGGCTGTGACACCTCTATAGCCCCTGTACACCTCTGTAGCCCCTTGTACTGGGTTTGGCTGAGCTGGAGTGAATTCTCATCCTTCTAGCTAATTAGCATCCTACTACTGCTGTGCTTTGAATAAGTATCCAGGCTGTGTCTTTCCAACATTTCCCCACCCCAAGAGCACGCTGAGGAGGCTGTATCACCTTTGGAAGGAGGGGAAGGCTTCTCGAGGTATGTTCAAGGAAGTGGTTAGATTATGTAGGAATAAAATTAGAGAGGCAAAGGCCCAGTTGGAACTGAAGCTGAACACCTCTGTCAAAGACAATAAAAAGCAATTTTACAAATACATTAACACTAAAAAGAAGGGCAAGAAGAACCTCCACTCCTTACTGGACCTGGAGGGGAACATGGTGACCAAAGATGAGGAAAAGGCTGAGGGCCTGAACGCCTTCTTTGCCTCAATGTTTAACAGCAAGGCAGGAGTTCAGGATGAGTGGCCTCCTGAGCTGGGTAATAGGGTTGGGGAGCAGTGTAATGCCCCAGAAATCCATGAGGAGTTAGTTGGGGACCTGCTGAGCCACTTGGACACTCACAAGTCCATGGGACCGGATGGGATCCATCCTAGGGTGCTGAGAGAGCTGGCAGATGAGCTGGCCAGGCCGCTCTCCATCATTTTCCTCCAGTCCTGGCTCACTGGAGAGGTCCCAGATGACTGGAAACTGGCCAGTGTGGTCCCCATCCACAAGAAGGGACGGATGGAGGAACCTGGAAACTACAGGCCTGGCAGCCTGACCTCAGTGCCAGGGAAAGTGATGGAACAGATTATCCTGGCAGCAATAACTGTGCACCTGAAGGATGGCCAAGGGCTCAGGTCCAGCCAACATGGATTTAGGAAGGGCAGGTCCTGCCTCTCCAACCTGATCTCCTTCTATGATCAGGTGACCCGTCTGGTGGATGTGGGGAGGCCTGTGGATGTGGTCTACCTGGACTTCAGCAAGGCCTTTGACACCGTCCCCCACAGTAAACTGCTGGCTAAGCTGTCAGCTCGTGGTTTGGACCGCAACACTCTGTGCTGGGTTAGGAACAGGCTAGAGGGCCGAGCCCAGAGAGTGGTGGTGAATGGTGCCACATCCGGCTGGCGGCCAGTCACCAGTGGTGTCCCCCAGGGATCGGTGCTGGACCCCATCCTCTTTAACATCTTCATTGATGATATGGATGAGGGGGTTGAGTCAGTCATCAGCAAGTTTGCAGATGACACCAAGTTGGGAACAGATGTTGGTCAGTTAGAGGGTAGAAAGGCTCTGCAGAGGGACCTCGACCGACTGGACAGATGGGCAGAGTCCAATGGGATGGCATTTAATAAGTCCAAGTGCCGGGTGCTGCACTTTGGCCACAACAACCCCATGCAGAGCTACAGGCTGGGGTCAGAGTGGCTGGAGAGCTGCCAAACAGAGAGGGACCTGGGGGTGCTGATTGACAGCTGCCTGAACATGAGCCAGCAGTGTGCCCAGGTGGCTAAGAGGGCCAATGGCATCCTGGCCTGTATTAGGAATAGTGTGGCCAGCAGGAGCAGGGAGGTCATTCTGCCCCTGTACTCTGCATTGGTTAGGCCACACCTTGAGTCCTGTGTCCAGTTCTGGGCCCCTCAGTTTAAGAAGGACATCGAGACACTTGAACGTGTCCAGAGAAGGGCAACAAGGCTGGGGAGAGGCCTTGAGCACAGCCCTGTGAGGAGAGGCTGAGGGAGCTGGGGTTGCTTAGCCTGGAGAAGAGAAGGATCAGAGGTGACCTCATTGCCCTCTACAACTCCCTGAAAGGTGGTTGTAGACAGGAGGGGGTTGGTCTCTTCTCCCAGGCAACCAGCACCAGAACAAGGGGACACAGTCTCAAGCTGTGCCAGGGGAGGTTTAGACTCGAGGTGAGGAGGAAGTTCTTCACTGAGCGAGTCATTCCTCATTGGGATGTGCTGCCCAGGGAGGTGGTGGAGTCACCGTCCCTGGAGGTGTTCAAGGGGAGATTGGACATGGCACTTGGTGCCATGGTCTAGTTGTGAGGTCTGTTGGGACAGGTTGGACTTGATGATCCTTGGGGTCTCTTCCAACCTTGGTTATACTGTGATACTGTGATACTGTGGAGTGGACAAGATCTTGGGAGGGGACACAGCTGGGCCAGCTGACCCAGGGTGGACAAGATCTTGGGAGGAGGAGGGCCACAAAGATGATCCAAGGGCTGGAGCACCTCTGCTGAAGACTGGCCAAGGGACCTGGGGGTATTCACCCTTGAGAAAAGACTCTGAGGGGACCTTAGAGCTGCCTTCCAATACCTAAAGGGATCCTACAGGAAGGCTGCAGAAGGACTTTTCATGAGAGTGTCCAGTGATAGGACAAGGGGGAATGGTTTTAAGCTGGAGTATTGTGTCAAGTTCTGGGCTTCCCAGTTCAAAAGGGACAGGGATATATACTACAGAGGATCCAACGGAGGCTACGAGGATGATGAAGGGACTGGAACATGTGTGATGAGGAAAAGCTGAGAGACCTGGGGCTGTTTAATCTGGACAAGGGCAACCTGGGAAGGGATCTTGTGGTGGTTTGCAAACATGTGAAGGATAGCTGTCAAGAAGAAGGTGCCAGCTTCATCAGTGATGTCCAGCAACAGGACCAGGGGCAATGGATGCAAACTGGAACACAGCAAATTCCACCTCAAGGTGAGGGAAAACTTTGTTGTGAGGGTGCTGGAGCCCTGGAGCAGGCTGCCCAGAGAGGTTGTGGAGTCTCCTTCTTTGGAGACTTTCAAGACCCACCTGGATATGTTCCTGTGTGGCCTGCCCTAGGTGACCCTGCACTGGCAGGGGGGTTGGACTTGATGATCTCTGGAGATCCCCTCCAGCCTCTGCCATTCTGTGATTCTGTGGCACATGGATCACACCGGTTTACTTTCCTCCTGAAATGGCTACGCTGAAAACTTAACAGGAATCTAACAGGAATCTAAGGATTCCTTTGCTGGTGTGAACTTTGTCTAAATCTTTAGTAATGTTAAGCTGGGCTTAGTAAAGTTCTTTGTCTTGATGCTTCTCCTCTTCAGAGCACAACACAAACCCATTTCCAGCAGCACTCAGCGGCCGTTGCTAGAGGCCATGTAAATATTTTGCTATTACAATGACTCCAATTAGATGCAGATTACACTCAATAATGGGCGTGGGACAGCAAATGGCTTTAGTTGCAGAAGAGCCACATGGCTGCTAATTAGAGCAAACTCTTTCCCGGGGGCATTTGCTCTAAGCCCTCAGAATGCCTTCCCCAGTGGCACAGTTTCCATTCATCCAAGCGACTGCTCCCGGGCGGCAGCACTGATGTGACTTCAGCAGGCACACAGCTACTGACTGCTGTGGCAAGCTCGTTTTAGGCAAGATAAACCTGAGGTACCTGACAGGAAAGTTCGTTCAGATTTCACTTGGCTTCACCTTAGTGTTTTCAAGGTTGACCACCAAACACCGAGTCCTTTAACAAGCCATAGCCACTGAAGTCGGTTGGCACTGATCTACACAGGTATCATCTCATGGTCAAGTGGGTCAAGCCCTCTTCCCTCTGAAGAGTATCTATAGATAGGACTAAGGAAATGCAGAGAATTCATCACAGTCCAGGAGGAAAAAGAAATCATGCCAAGCCCTTTCCTAAACAGCTTTGATCTATGGGGAAGGAAGTGCCAGCAGGGTTGGATTGCAGGCTCTCTCTTCCTCCTTAAACCATTTCTGAGTTGTCTCCACTTTAGGGGTGAGAAAGTTTATGCCTCTGATACCAATAACTTCTTTTTTAGCTAGGATATTTACACTGCAGATAAGGAATAAATGTTTTTAACACTGATGATGATGAAACACTGGCCCAGGTTGTACAGAAAGGTGGAAAAACCTTTCCAGGTCGGGTTGTTTGGGACGCTGAGCAACCTGTTCTAGTTGCAGATGTCCCTGCTGACTGCAGCAGGATTGGACTGGATGAGCTCTAGAAGTCATATCTAAGCTAAACCAGTCTGTGATTTGATGATCCTATGATCAGGTTCATATATAGGCTCTTATGACCATGGAACCATGAACCATTTATATGAAATCTGCCTTTGCAACCTGTTCCTATTACCAGCAGTACAAAGCAGTGGAAGAAGCTGCATCCAGTTCTGGAGCCCCTATTACAAGAAAGATCTGGAGGTGGTGAAATGTGTCCAGAGAAGGGCCATGAGGATGAGCAGAGGGCTGGAGCTGCTCTGCTATGAGAACAGACTGAGAGAGTTGGGGTTGTTCAGTCTGGAGAAGAGAAGGCTTTGAGGAGACCTCCTTGTGGCCTTGCAGCATCTGCAGGGGGCTCCAAGAAAGCTGGGGAGGGACTTTTGAGGGTGTCAGGGAGTGATAGGACTGGGGGAAATGGAGCAAAACTAGAAATGGTTAGATTCAGATTGGATGTTAGGAAGAAGTTGTTCCCCATGAGGGTGGTGAGAGACTGGCACAGGTTGCCCAGGGAGGTGGTAGAAGCCTCCTGCCTGGAGGTTTTTAAGGTCAGGCTGGATATGGCTCTGATCAACTTGATGTAGTGTGAGGTGTCCCTGGCCATGGCAGGAGGGGTTGGAACTGAATGATCCTTCCAACCCTGCCAATTCTGTGATTCTGTGGTAAGGTGGTAATCCCCCCACCATTAAAGGTTTGCCTTCTAGACAACAGAGTGTGTATTTGACTCCCCTGAGCTTGCAAGGCAATGGCAAAAGGATAACTTAATTTTCAGATACTCTTACTAAAAGATGAATTATCAGAAAGTCTAAAACTAAACCAGCAGCCATTACAACCTCAGGGAAAAGGACAAGTGCAGCCCAGGAAAGAACACAAATTGTGCATACAAAAGCAAACCCTGAGAGCCCATGAAGTGATTCCTTTAGTTCTAGGAACAGCTTCCTTGGACACACGGCTCAGCGAATGGAGCCACATTGTCACCTAGTGGCTGCTGAAAGCTGCCAGGCAGTGCCATCCCTCGAAGCCTGCCACCCTCTCACACAAAGCCCTCAGAAATGGGATGTGACAGAATGGATTTTTCAAAACAAGACAGCAATTACTGTCAGCTTTTCCCAGAGGCTTCCTACAGCCTTCCTGTATCAGGTGTCAGACACCACAAGAAGTAAACTGGTTTCTATTGGAGACCCCTGAAATGACTCTGCTCAAGGGAGACCTTACTGCTCTCTACAGCTTCCTGAAAGGAGATTGTAGCCAGGTGGGGGTTGGTCTCTTCTCCCAGGCAAGCAGCACCAGAACAAGAGGACACAATCTCAAGCTGTGCCAGGGGAGGTTTAGGCTGGAGGTGAGGAAGAAGTTCTTCACAGTTCTTCATGATGGCATTCAACAAGTCCAAGTGCTGGGTGCTGCACATCGGCCACAACAACCCCATGCAGAGCTACAGCCTGGGGTCAGAGTGGCTGGAATGCAGCCAGTCAGAAAGGGACCTGGGGGGACTGGTTGACAGCAGATGAACATGAGCCAGCAGTGTGACCAGGTGACCAAGAAGGCCAATAGCATTCAGGCCGGCATCAATAACAGTGTGGCCAGCAGGAGCGGGGAAGTCATTGTGCCCTTGTACTCAGAAATGGTTAGGCCACACCTTGAGTCCTGTGTCCAGTTATGGGCTTCTCAATTTAAGAAGGACATTGAGACACTTGAAGGTGTCCAGAGAAGGGCAACGAGGCTGGGGAGGGGTCTGGAGCACAGCCCTGTGAGGAGAGGCTGAGGGAGCTGGGGTTGCTTAGCCTGGAGAAGAGGAGGCTCAGGGGAGATCTCATTGCGCTCTACAACTCCCTGCAGGGAGGTTGTAGCCAGGTGGGGGTTGGTCTCTTCTCCCAGGCAACCAGCACCAGAACAAGAGGACACAGTCTCAAGCTGTGCCAGGGGAAGTTTAGGCTGGAGGTGAGGAGAAAGTTCCTCACTGAGAGTTGTTGGCCATTGGGATGTGCTGCCCAGGGAGTTGGTGGAGTCACCATCCCTGGAGGTGTTCAAAGAGGGACTGGATGTGGCACTTGGAGCCATGGATTAGCTGTCAGGAGGTGTTAGGTATTAGGCAATAGTTTGGACTTGATGGTCTCTGAGGTCTTTTCCAACCTGGCTGATTCTGTGATTCTGTAATTCTGTGCTTTAGGGCACGGAGCAATACAAATCCTGTTGGCTTCCTTCCCTGTGATCAATCACCTTTACATCTGCCTTAGGTTTCCTGCTACCACCACAGCTCCATCTTGATGTTAAAACTTGAGGCAGGTTTTCTTTCTTCTGCTCTCCCAAAGCTGTGATGAACTTCGATGTCAGTGAAGATTCGATGAATCACTTTGGTACTATAGCTTCACCCAAACAAAGTGCAATAAAATCATGAAGGGAAAAAAAACCCCTCCAATAATCTAAAAGAATGAAAACCTAATTGAAATGAAGTCACCAAAACAAAACAATGAAGTAAAAAAAAAAATTAATATCCATTAACTAAGCAAAACAAAAGAATGGAATAAAGTTAAATGAAGTCACCAAACCAAAATAATGAAATAGAAAAATGGTTGAAATGAAGTAAGCAAAACAAAAGAATGAAATCAAAGCACACAGCACTTGATGGTTTGGGGTTCTTCCTGCTGTTCTTCCCCTGATCCTGAAAGTCAGGCAGATCAGTCAGAGGTAATTTCAAAAGACAAAC